>NC_041708.1:3811812-3934312 GCF_900700375.1 Denticeps clupeoides | reverse complement strand
TAACTATAATATGAATTTTAAATTAGGTATTTCATAATTAGTTCCGTAATAAGTAGTTCTGGCATCCTCTCAAGCGACAAAATGCAATAGAAATAGAAAGCCAGCACGATATAATACACACATACACAATAAACCGATTATAAACAAGACAGCACAAAATACAAACTACATGAAGGTCAATCAAATGCAAATCAGCCCATTGGCTGCGTTTTCAAAGTGACAACACATCATTCTAATTGAAATTTAGGTTTTAATTTGCGCATTTGGATTTGGTATTAAACTGTTAATAACTGGATGCTCTGCTGGGCGGGGCGTCGCTCTTCTGAAACAGCCCCAAATCAGGTAGTCGGGCCGCGAGTGGATAATTACTCCTCTGGGAGAGCTGGATGACTGAAAACAAAACAGCGACCTGTGTGTGTGTGTGTGTGTGTGTGTGTGTGTGTGTGTGTGTGTGTTGTTGTAACCGTTGCCATGCGCGACCGCATTGTCGTGTCTGCTCATTCTCCACCCCTCTCCCCTCCGACAGGTCCCTACTCGTTAAATGGCTACAGAGTGCGAGTTTACAGACAAGACTCGGCCACGCAGTGGTTCACAGGGATCATCACCCACCACGACCTCTTCAGCCGCACTATGGTGGTGATGAACGACCAGGCAAGACCTATTTCTAGAAAAGAGCGCTTGTTTCCTCTGCGCAGTGCCGCGTTAGAGCGCAATATGAAACGGCCATCTTTACGCTTGCGTGAGTTTCTCCGCTCTCTGGTCCTATAGGTACTAGAGCCTCAGAATGTTGACCCCTCCATGGTACAGATGACCTTTCTCGATGACGTTGTGCACTCTTTACTGAAAGGAGAGAACATCGGCATCACGTCCAGGCGGCGGTCTCGATCCAGCCACAACGCCAACGCAGCCCACGTGAGTGTCTGCCTCGCCGGCTACACCCCGCACCGCCATGTGCCGCTGATAGCCGCCGCTAACCAAATAGTAATAATATGCAGACGTGTATTTACAGCTTTAGCCTAGATCTAGAACATTCAGAAGATTCATATTTGTTTTTGGGTGTGTAAGAGAAAAAAAACCCACTGTACATTTTGAGCAGGATGTCGTGTTGCCAGGTCCTGTGCGCTTGTCTGTTATTCCTCCTTGTCGTAACCCTTTGGTTTTAATCGATTTGTGTTTGTGTGTGACACAGTGTCATGTGTTGTGCCGTGTGTGGGACATCCACCGCCACCCGTGTTCATGGCTAGCTTTAAAGTAAAGTTCCTATGTGCTTAGAAATGTTCTTTTCTTTTGGTTAACTGAGTAATCACAAACGAGCCCTGGACGTTTTTTTTTTTTTTAAAAAGTGAACGTATCACTGGTCCCTTTATTATTAACAAGCTATATCTGTGTTCCACTTTTATTTTTTTCCCCTCTATTCTGTTTCTCTCTGTTTTTTCTATTTTTAAAACATTAATTGGGGATATGCAAGCAGACCGCAGGAGGGAGACCCACCGGCACCACAGGAAACTCTCAGGTACCGGGCCGCGGCCTCCGTAGATGCAGTAGATGTAGAGCTAGTGCTTTTTTACCCCCCCAGCCACTGCATACCCCACCCTAGCTGTAGCATAAGATAAGAGGACTTTCTTATTAATGCTGTTTCCTGTTTCTGTATTTTTTACGTAGTTGAGAGCCATAGGAACTCTTCTTTTAAGCGTAGTGCTGTGTTGTTGTTTTTTTTTCTGTTTTTTTAGTGTAGGTGTTGGTGGTAAATTAAAATGAATAAGTATGTATGTTTCATTTGGATCTGTGATGTGTTAAAATGCTTGTGTGTCCATGCAGGGTCACTACACACGAGCCCAGGCGAACAGCCCAAGACCGGTCATGAACTCATCCAGCTCCACGCCCAAGCAGGCTGGCCAGTCCCAGCAACAGCAGCAATCCCAGCAGGCTCAGCAGCAGCAGCAGCAGCAGCAGCAGCATCATTCCCATCAGCACCAGCAGCAGTCACAGTCATCTCCGAGCCAGCAGAAGGGAAGAGCCCGCAGGAAGGGCTCAGACAGCAGCACCCCTGACGACGACAAGGTCAAAGAAGAGAAAGTAGACAGCTCAGCGAGGGGAGGTAAAAAAAAAAAATAAAAAATCATATTTTAATGCCACAGCATATGCTCTGTTTTCAGTGATTTGTGATTCGGTAGAGCTTTTATAAAACAAGCAAAAAAACGAAGAAAAAATCCATAATGAACTGGTTGATTGGTGTGGGGGTGATTTATCGTTTTGCATTACTGACTGCCAAAAAAGTCCGGGAGCGAAGCTGGAGCTGCAGAGAAATGGACGTTTTATGCGGACATAAATCCACCCTGGGCGGCATTTCTCAAGCGTCGGCAGGACCACCGCTAATGGAAGTAGACGATGACATCATGTTCTTTTTCAGGTCCCCCTTACCTCACCGTATCGGTTCGTTCAGGTTATGCACCGTCCTTTCCACTGTATCGGTCATGTGTACTGTCTTTGGAAGGTGACTTGAGTCAATATTTGGTTGAATGTAACCGTTTTCAATGTCTCCTCTATACTTATGCTTTTACGGTCGGTAATTAACTTTGACAATTACTATAAACCCTACTTAGAGGTATTGTAATGCCATAAATGTAGCATAATAGGACGTAATTACAGTTACAGTTTAAGTGCTACAAGTAAATGTGAATAAAAGTCTAACCTCTGGTTTTCTTTGATCTTTACACGTTATGTTAAAGCATTTTCTTGCTTTGATCCCTCCAGAAGTCTCCAAAAACAAGAGCAAGCACACGGTGAGCAAGCGCAGGAAAGCCGAGGAGGATGAGAAGAAGGGCAGCCTTAAGAGGCTGAAAACGGAGGCGTCTGACGTCTCCGAGAGCAGCGACTCTGAGAACTCGCACAGGCGAGGGGCGGTCGACTCCTCCTCGGAGCCCAGCTCCGAGAACGAACTGAGGGGCAAGAGCATTTCAAAAGCCAGTCCCACGCCGGACGAGGAGGAGCAGCAGCATCAGCCCCTGAGGTGCAGGCTGTCCCCCTGGGAGGACCGGCCAGCGGAGGAGAAGGACGGCAAGGCCGCGCCGGCGTCCGTGGCCGCGCCGCAGGGGGCTGGCGTCGAGAGGGAGTGTTGGGGCGTGGAGCGCCGGTCCCCTCTGGCCCCCGCAGAGGTGCAGGGTTGCATTGTTGAGATGAGCACTGTGACAAACATGGCCAAGGATCATTACGGCGTCTCACAGACGCCCAAGTGCGTCATCGACATCACGGAGGACGCCAACTCGCTGCCCACCTCGCGGGAAAGCACGGAGGCAGTGTCGGCGTTGCTGGCGTCCCAGAAGGCGGAACCCTACGTGCCCGAGCCCAGGCACTTGGTGCTAAACACCCCCTCCACGCCGACAGACTGCAGAACGTCCGAAAGCGAGTCCTCGCAGATGGTGCGGGGCCTCGGCAGCAAAATAGAGTATGTCCACTCTGAGGTGATCAGGCCGGTCACGTCGGTGAGCGAATCGGCAGCGATTGCGGAGCGGGAGAAGGTGCAGCAGTACCCGGCCATTGTTCCGTCGTGCATCAAAAAAGCCGCCCTCGCCGACGAGGTCCGCAAGCCACACCGGCCAAGCCCATCCCCAGAGGTTCACAAGTCCAAGTCCAACACGTCCCCAGAGCGTATAAAGCACAAGTGCAATCCCTCGCCCGACATCATGAAGTCGAAAACGCACAGTGTCCTGGAATCATCCAAACCCAAACCCCACACCGCCCCTGAGGTGTCGAAGCAGAAAGTTCGGCACACGGACATACCCAACGCTTCCTCTGTCCGCAAAATCGAAGCGGAGGGACCTCGCTCTAGCTTCAAGCCTGTGCCCTCCCGCAGCGAACCCACCAAGAGTCCGCTGATCATTGACAAGAACGAGCATTTCACCATCTACCGGGACCCTGCCCTCGTCCGTCCAGAGCCCGAGCCCTCCAACCACGTGACCTACCTTCACCCGCACCTCCATCCTATGCACAGCTCCTCCCATCCGGGCTGCCTTACACCCAGCACCCACCACCCCTCCCACCTACTGCCTGGCTCCTCCATCGGTGCCCACCACTCCGTGCACCACCCTCACCTGCTCCCCGGGGTGCTGCCCGGCATGCCCACCTCCTCGCTGCTGGACTCAGCCGGTTTGGGCCACTTGGCCCTGCCGCATCACCACCCGCACCAGCAGCAGCAGTTCCTCCAGCAGCAGCCTCCACCCCAACTCATGGCACAGGCCCATGGCGGGGGCCACTATAACCAGCTGGGCCTGTACCCCATCATATGCCAGTACCCCAACGGCACCCACTTCTATCCACCCGGCCTCAACCTGCCTTCCTCCAAATGGGTGCATTCTGAGAACTCAGAACCTAGTTTGAGGAGGGTAAGTTCTCTAAGGTTCCTATTTCCTTCTTTTTTCACACAGAACATATGAAGTTACCTCATTAAGTGAAGTGGGATTTTCATAGTCCAAATATCTTTTTAATAGCAATAATATTCTAAGAATGCAGAAATATAACTAAATGGTGTGAAAACCCCTCTGGTAGTCTTTAAATCCTCTAAATATTAGCCGTTAAAATGTGATCTCTATCGTAGCCTGTGAGGCTGATTACTAGAAAGATCTATGTTTATATACCCAGTGCAGCCACGGCCATTAGAGCAGGTCGTCAGGGAACGGCCACACTTCCCCCTCTTCAGCTCTGGGGTTGGAGGGCAAAGAGCTCATCCTGATAAACAACCCCCTGGTGGAACGTCTGCTGCTGAGCATATTGATCTGTTCACACACGCCTGAGTCCAGTTTTAACAGGATTGCGTCAGACACCCACTGCTACCACTCAGGCGTCCCTGGCTGCTGGACATCTTTCCGTTTTGTTTGAATACCATGAAGAATACCTTGTTCTGCACCAGATAGGACTAAAGCTGTGTGCATTTTGCTAAAGTGAAGTCTCTTTGAAACAGAACACGCCCAGCCCCTGGCTGCACCAGCACACCCCTGTGACCTCAGCTGATGGCCTGGGGTTACTGAGCCACATGCCAGGCAGGCCAGCCAGTGCCGAGCCCCACCGGCCCATCAAGATCAACGCCGCACACCCCAGCCCCCCCCTCTGCAAGACCCCTGGGGATCACCACAAGGAGTATGTGTTTACGCTTCTCAACTGAGAAGTATTTTGCAATGCTTGGAACAAATGTCACGTCATATTTTAGACTATTGACCAGAGGGGAAGTTGGACCTGACAACTAACAGTTACCTCATGTTTAGCGGAAGTGCATACTGTTGCCTCAGAATTGACAGTTTCTTGCTACTACACACCTAGCATGTTTCTCCAAAGACATGTTTAATTTCAGAGGACGTTAAGCAATGCTAATTAGCCTGTTAGGGGAACAGAATCGTGTTTCTGTACCTTGTACACACAGTAATATAATCAATTCTAATGGCATAATACTGTAAGTGCTTTTCCTTCTGGATGTTTAATTGTCAAAATTTTTTCTCCCGTCTCTCAGAGAGCTGGAGAAGAAGGCCTTTGTGGACCCAATCCGTACTTTAGGCACAACCCATCTGAAACAGGAGTCGGACCGTAGCCGCACTCCCACGGGCAAAGATCTGCATCGCATGTACATGGAGCCCCATGGCAAGTCATCTCGTTTGGTTCAGGACTGTGTGGACCGGTCCATCAAGTACAAGGAGGAGAACCGTCGCATCCTGCAGGAGAGCATCGAGGTGGCCCCCTACACCGCCAAGATCCGCTCCAACGAGTCGGAGAGGGAACAGTATTCCCGTATCTCCACCCTGCCCTCCTTGGCCTCCAAGGGCCTCAGTGTTCCGCCTGACAAGGAGGTGGAGCATCCAGTAGCTGACCTCTACAAGTTCAAGCACTCTGTTCCACAGTCACTGCCGCAAAGCAACTACTTCACCACCCTGTCCACCAGCGTAGTGAACGAGCCACCCCACCTCTTTCCCTCCAAAGAAATGAACTCTTACTTTGATAAGGTAGGTGGGGCTCCACAAGTGGCCTCCAGCCCCCTCCAGTCCCTGGGGACCTTCGGTGCTAGCAGTAGCAGCAGTAGTAGCAACAAGTCCCTTTCTAAGCCGCCTCCCCTCATTAAGCACCAGCCTGAAAGTGAGGGCCTGGCAGGCAAGATCACCGAGCAGCTGTCCCAACAGGCGGCCTTGCACCCCCTTAGTACCTCTCAGGCCAGTGAGCACCGCCGCAGCCCCGCCATCTCGCCGTCCGGCCAGATCCGTGGCATGCCCGCCCTTCACCGGGCGCCCGTCTTTCGCCCGCCCACCCAGCAGACCCTTGAGTGCAAGGAGGCGGGCAGCTACGGCCGACTCACGCCACCCACGCTCACGCCCATCCAGCCCGTCAGCTCAGCGGGGAAGGTTTCGGACCAGCAGAAGCCCCCCACCCTGCTACCGGAGCTCAGGGACGTGAAGAGTGGAGTGGAGATGGGTCTGGTGGAAGGGTGGAGGTCCAGTGAAACTCAAGGCCATGAAAAAGGCCAGTGGTTCTCGGATAAGGTCAGAGGAAAGCAGCAGGCGGCCACGGCATCTGTTATTGTCCGGCCGCCTACATGCATAAAGTACGATGGCCTGCCAGGGCAGAAGGTTTCGGCCAAGGATCCGGTTGCAGCCAAACCGTTTGCAGGAAAGAACCAGACAGACTGCCTCCAACTGGCTGAAGCCAGGGAGCCTGGGAGAGTCATTCTGCCAAACACTAACTTGGAGGACGCCTGCGCCCAGTATAAGAAAAACTTCATCAGGACATCACAGGGCATCGGTCCTTGTTCGGTGGTGACCACAGCCAGCTCTGTGTGCAATACCAGGACAGACTTGGCCTCTTCTGCCCCCACCACCTTCAGTGTCTTGAGCCGAGCTGGATCTGAGCTGCCTTGCGCTTCGTCAGCCATGAGCGTCACAACCGGCACCAGCGCTAGTAGAACTGAGAACTCTCCCCTCAAACCCAGGGCTCAGTCGGGGGCGGAGCTCCAAGAGGGCGGCTCCCGGACCGCCTCGCCCAGCACAGCTGCCACTGCACAGGCTGCCCCCAGCCAAGCCTTCTCCGGGAACTTTATCCACCCGAAAAAGCAAAAAGCAGCCCTGGCCGCGAGGGGAACCGGCGCCCCAGAGAGCGAAAGCGCGGGCGCCAAAACCCCCCAGACCTCACATGCCACCGCGCCGGATGGCACGCCACCCGGCAACAGAGGTGGCCCTCTGCCCAACGGGCAGTCTGCCCAAATGAGCCAGACCAACTACCACAAGCTGAAGAAGGCCTGGCTCACCAGGCACTCGGAGGAAGACCGCAACACGAGCAAAGCCGAAAAGCCGGGCAGCGCCGTGTCGGAGATCATCAAGCCGTGTTCCGTCAACCTCATCGCGTCCACGTCCAGCGACCTGGAGATGAGTAAAGACTGCAAAGCGTCGGAAGACAAGCAAAGCCCGGAGGACAAAAAGACGCGGCGGGGCTCGAAAAGGTCCTACGAGTCTGGCTCGGAGAGCGCCGAGGACTCTGACGCCAGCGACAGCAAGCTGGAGCAGCGGGCCAAGCGGCAGCCCAAGCCCACGTACAAGAAGAAGCAGAACGACATGCAGAGGAGGAAGGGGGACAACGAGAGGGAGGACGACGAGGGCAAACCGAATGGCATTTTCCGGAGCGCCCGGGAGAAAACCAAGCTCAAGTTGGCGAGCAGCAGTAAGTCTTTTCATACTTTCCCGCCCCCTCTTTCCATCAGTACGCTTCTAGTGAAGTGATTGTCACACGTGATACACTGCAGCACAGCACACGGTGCACACAGTGAAATGTGTCCTCTGCATTTAACCCATCACCCTGAGTGAGCAGTGGGCAGCCATGACAGGCGCCCGGGGAGCAGTGTGTGGGGACGGTGCTTTGCTCAGTGGCACCTCGGCGGATCAGGATTCGAACCGGCAACCTTCTGATTACGGGGCCGCATCCTTAACCGCTAGGCCGCCACTGCCTAGAACACGTCTCGTCAGTCCGTCCGCTCATCGTTCCCCGCGTTAAGATACGAGTTTTTCTTCACATGTTCATATTTGTTCAGCACCCTTCGTATGAGAGAGCCGGCCCGTACGGGGAAGGCGTTGCGTGGCGAGAGGGTGTCAGACACGAACATCTGGAGCGCAGCTGTGGGTGGCGGGATTGGGCGTTTATGTTTCTGCGAGACACGTCTTTGCCGGGACACGTTAAGTGCTCCTTGCTGACTGGAAGCCTTCCAAGGTTTTGGCAGCCTTTGCGGATTGCAGCGCCACACCTAAGGAAGGCCCCGTAACCGAATATGCGTTCCAACACACCGGGTCACTCTGAATATGTCAATAACGGCCAATGGCGAACAGTGCCGCTGGAGCTGCCATCCACCCGTATTTATATTGGGTGTTCGGTTTCACGCATGTGTTTCACGGACGGTGCGGCGCATGGAGTGTCGTAATTTAATAGCTGGGAAATATTTTTTATGAGCAATCACTCTCCGTTCATGCGTCCTAGTTTACTGGAGCGCGCGATGTGTGCCAAAAAGGGTATTTTCACAATGATAATATTTATATAGACGATATTTGCGTTTTTACACGTTTGGTTGTATATATTTTGCTTGTAAGTGAGACAGTAGGTCCAGTGATTTATTGCAACACGCGTGTAAATAAATCCTTTTGACAAGATCCCGGCACCTCAGGCTGACTTGCACCGTGTTTTATAGATGACTGCAGTTATCCTGACAACAATTTGAACTGACCTGTTTCCATTGACCCATTTACGTCCGTCCTTTCTCGTGGTTTCTCATAAGAATGGCTTTTGGGGCAGCGGACCCGTAATCGGAAGGTTGCCGGTTCGAATCCCGAGCCGCCAAGGTGCCACTGAGGTGCCACATGGCTGGCTGCCCACTGCTCACCAAGGGTGATGGTTAAAAGCAGAGGACACATTTGGTTGTGTCACCGTGTTCTGTGCATCATAATAACAATCACTTTTTGAAAGGATAATATGAACAAATGTGGTCTGGCCAGGGGCTAAAGAATATTGCCTGAAAGATGATTAAATTCAAACCAAATCCATAGGGACAATAATAAAAAAAACACACACTTTTTTGCACATGTGATGTGATGATTGTTTATATCACAATAGCAATGTTCTGGGTTTTTTTTTACGGTGTAGAGTGACAACATTTTTTTATTTTTTTTTTTTTTGTCTCTCCAGATGGCATTCCACGCTCTGTCCTGAAAGACTGGCGGAAGGTGAAGAAGCTGAAGCAGACGGGCGAGTCGTTCCTGCAGGACGACTCGTGTTCGGAGATCGGGCCCAACCTGCAGAAGTGCCGGGAGTGCCGCGTGGTGCGCAGCAAGAAGGGGGAGGAGCCTGCCCACTCGCCTGTCTTCTGCCGCTTCTACTACTTCCGGCGGTGCGTTGAAGAGAGTCTCCCCCGTCTCCTCTTTTAACGCGTAGTATTTATACTGTAGTATGAGCATAAATCAAGAGTAAATCTCCCGGCTAAAGCGTGGCAGGCCTGTGTCGGCTTGTTGTGTCGCTGCCGTGACATCGTTTTAGCTTAGTCGCATTAGCCCTGTTTCATAACGTCATTTCTTTCTGAAGAGTAAGACTCATAACTTTTTTTTTTTTTTTTTGTTCCGTCCTGCCCACAGGCTCTCTTACAGTAAGAACGGCGTGATTAGGATAGATGGCTTCTCCTCACCCGACCAGTACGACGAGGAGGCCATTAGCCTGTGGGCTCCCGACATGTGTGAGGAGAACGAACTCGACCTGGAGACCTCGAAATACATCCTGAGCTACATCGGAGACAAGTTCTGCCAGCTGGTGGTGACCGAGAACACCGCGGCCTCTTGGATTAAGAAAGACGGTAATGCCCACGTCGCTTTCGCCTGGCTGCGATTAGCATCGACCGGTCCACCTTGACGGCGGCACTGGTGCTCCGGTGTGACTTTCAGCGGCGTCACGTTGCGCTGGTTTCTCACCCACAGCCAAGATCGCCTGGAAGAGGGCGGTGAGGGGGGTCCGGGAGATGTGCGACGCTTGCGAGACCACGCTGTTCAACATTCACTGGGTGTGCCAGAAGTGCGGCTTTGTGGTTTGTTTGGACTGCTACAAGGCGAGGGAGAGGAAGAGCTCCAAAGGTCAGTAGAACGTTGCAGCGCGCCGAGTTGTAACGGGGGCCTCACCGCGGCCGCATTGCATCAACAGAGTCTGCGGTGTGGCTTAATAGATAACGGAGGCTCCATTTTCCTTTTCTCCCCCCCCCCTCGGCTCTCAGAATCTCGGCCAGATCGTTTCACGCGCAGTCGGGGAACTCAATCAGTGCCTTGTATTTCCATGCCCGTGTCTCCTTTATTCACCCGATATTGTCCTTAAAATAAGGACAATATCCGCACACTCCCATATTGTGGAATCAGTACATGAATAGATCCACTAGGGGACAGTTCGGAGTCAGTAGACTCATTTACATTTACTGCAGTAGTTACAGGGACAGTCCCCCCCTGGAGACACTCAGGGTTAAGTGTCTTGCTCAGGGACACAATGGTAGTAAGTGGGATTTGAACCTGGGTCTTCTGGTTACCCAATAGGCTACTACCATCATGGTGGGGAAGGCCGTAGTACTGCGTTATTTTAAGAAGTTAGCATAAGCGGCGGAATGCAAGACCATTGACTTGATTGTCGGCATGCAGATGCAGCGTTGTTTTCGATATGTCAGCTTTCCAGAAACGTGCAGAAATGAATGCAGAGCGTGCGCCGGAGGCCCATCGATTTTAAATGCAACTCCAGTGTTTGTGTGTGTGTGAGTGTGTGTGTGTGTGTGTGTGTGTGCGCTTACGGAGTAGGTAAGGTTCCTTTTTATTCCTTCGCAGACAAAGAGCTGTACGCCTGGCTGAAGTGCGTCAAGGGACAGCCGCACGATCACAAGCATCTGATGCCGACGCAGATAATTCCTGGAACCGGTAGGAACCGACGCGCCCGCATTCTGGAGCTCGGCCAGGGCTGGAATTGCTTTTTTTTTTTTTCTTTCTTTCTTTGAGTAATGGCTTTACAGCGTCGAGATGGAGAGGGACAAAGAGGGTACCCGCAACAGAAACACCGTCTGCTGAGAGCCACCCCAGGAGAAATTGGCCGAGCGTCGATCAGACAGTTGGACGGCACAGCTGCCTGTATTCCAGCCCCCCCCCCCTTCCCATCTCCCCTGCAGTCAAAGTCCAAAGAAAAGCGAAAACCTTTCCAGAACGTGTTCCCCGGAGAGGACTAACAAAGCTCACTTTGTGTTTTTTTTTTTTTTTTTTTTAATCGTGCTCGAGGACACGCCAAGTATCGGCCCGTGTTTAGTTTGCTTCGTCTTTTTTTTATTTTTTTATGTGCGTGTTTGTGTAAGCAGAACGGCTTTGCAACTCATGCATATCTCTGTATAACTACATAAATGAAACTCTTACAGACACATGTTGTGATGTTCATACTGTGTTTTTTTTTTTCTTTTTCTTTAGTATTGACAGATCTGGTGAACGCCATGCACATGTTGAGGGACAAGTACGCCATCAAGTCGCACTGTGTCTGCGCTGGCAAGCAGAACGCCGTGCTCAACAAGCTTCCCTCCACCAACGGAGTTTCACAGGTCCCGCAGTCCATTCATACGTTATTGCTAGCGGATCAAGTAACGCATATATCGCGTGCACGGGCGGTTGAAGCTGCGCTCTCTGGAGCAAATGTTGCGACGTTTGCCAAGGCAACGCGTAAAAAGTGCAGATGAGGCGGTTGGCCGTTCTGCTTCAGAGGGCGGCAGCTCCGATGTCGTCATAAGGGGAAAGGAATTTAGGAAAAGACACTTCAGATACAGTATTAGGGGACCGCTAAGGCCGATATAAAAGGCGAAAAAAAGTTCATGTCAGGGGACCTGTGATGTCAGTCACCACCATAAAGAAAAGGAAAGGAAAGGAAAATTCTGCTTTGGTGGTGAAAAATAGTTCCCTCGATGGAGCCCGCTGCTAATGCTGTTGCTAAGCAACATCGCTCAGTCAGCATTAGAGTAGGCAGCCGATGCTGGGCCCATCATGCCCACTGGAACGCGATGGGCAGGAGGATGCAGAATGGCTGTCGGCTAGTCACAGTGCACTAACTGCATTGAATCATTGTCATTGCAGTAATGTGTGCACTAAACCTGATCCGATTTGCATAAACGCTTGAACTTCCTTGTCCGTGCCGACTGTAACATGATGTGGGGGTGGTTGTATTTTTTTTTTGGTTTGTTTGCAGGTGCTACAGAACGTACTGAACCACAGTAATAAGATCGCCTTGTGCAAACCTGAAGGCCTGCCGCAGAACGCCAGCCAGAAACCAGAGGCCAATGGCGGCGGGGCGGGGAGCCCGGCGAGCGACGGCAGCCCGGACAGCAAACTCGCCCCGCCCGAGTCGCAGTCGCCGCTACACTTCCTGGCCGACCTGGCCGAGCAGAAGTCACGAGAGGAGAAAAAAGGTGAGGACGTTAGAAATGGAGCGTTTGATTCATTTGGCAAGAGAAGAATAGGCCCTTTTGAGGAGGTGAAACCTGATACTCTCTCTCCCTCTCGTTGTCAGTCACACGTCGCCAATTGTCTTGACTTCCTCCAGCATTCCTCTGATGCCTTGTGTGTCTGCTGCTTGACATTTCCGAGGCCCACAGTCTGTCCTCTCAGCCCGTCCCAACCACAGTTTCACCCGCTTCAGTCAGGATGGAATGTTTTAAATCTGTCAGCAGCAGACAACTTTTTAGCAGCGCGTTGGTTATATGACAATATTACATTTAGATCGTATTTCTCGCAAGGCCGAAACAAGGCACGGTAGCTCAAATGACTCGTCACAATCCAGTAAAAAGTAGCTTGCCGGTTTTATAGCTTATTTCCGACCACATTTGAGCATCATCCTGCTCAGCCATGTTTTCATGGTTCCAAGATTCCGACCACCGTCGGCAGTCCGCCTGGTTCCGTCAAGTTCCTTAACACGCGATCGGGCCCCCGGGGGTCCCCGTCTGTCCCCCTCCAGAAAACAAGGAGTCTCTGGGGAAGCTGAAGGAAGAGAAGGAGGCGTGTGATGGGCTGGACGCGCTGCACTGCAAGGCTTCGTCCTTGGTGTCCAACAGCAGCGAGCAGGGCTCCACGCTGCGCGACCTGCTCACCACCACCGCCGGCAAGCTGCGCCTGGGCTCCACCGACGCCGGCATCGCCTTCGCCCCCGTCTACTCCACCGTGCCACAGGTGAGTCACTGCATTCGTCGAGCTTGAACTACGCAACACTAAGCTACAGTTATACCATTGCTTCAATTATCCAGAGCGACTTACAATCAGTCAGTTCATTGTCAGTTCATTGCCTATAGTTCTTGATAAATCTATAAAACATGCCTATGTTTATGGACCTGCCCTGTCTATAGTTATGAATAATAAAAAAAATTATTAGATAATAATAAGCCTGGTTTTTATCTGCAAAAATCTGAAAGCCGTGTTCACTTAATTTTTGTTTAAAATAGTTTGTTTAAAAATGGGTTTTACCTGAAATAATCATGATTAATACTTGTGATTTACCACCTTGTTAAAAATAAATGGGATTATCATTTTGCCCCAGTACAAGGGTACGATAGAAATCGAATGAGGAAGTAGTGTGTGGAAAGGCAGTGAATCCCATTTTAAACTATGTTAAAAACCGAGAAGCATTTCGTTTTTTCCCATGAAATTTTTCCATGGCACCCTAATTGTCGTGATTCATTCGAATGCAAGTGGCGTATGACTCGCCTTCACCGTAATCGTTTTTTCGCACGCCTGACTTCTACAGATGGGGAAGAGCGGCCGCAGCATGCCCAACATCCTGGACGACATCATCGCCTCCGTGGTGGAGAACAAGATCCCAGCCAGCCGCGGGGCCAAGCTCAACTGCAAGCACGAGCCGTCCGAGGAGCCCCGGGCCGAGCGCAAGAAGTCCGCGCCGGAGGAGCCGTCGGTGAAGCTGTACGCCGAGATCCCGCACTGCTGGCTCTACGAGCGCCGCCTCCTCTGGCTGAAAGACCACCGCAGCAGCAGCAACTGGAGACTCTTCCGAGAGTGCTGGAAACAGGGACAGGTCGGTTCCCCCTCTGCAGCGCGTCCTCCTGACCTTCCCAGCGTGGCAGGAAGTGTAGAGTCGAGTGCCGTGATTAAAGCTCGGATGCACCTTTTCTCTCCCCTCAGCCTGTGTTAGTGTCAGGGGTTCACAAAAAGCTGAATGCCAGTCTGTGGAAAGCTGAGTCCTTCAACCAGGAGTTCGCCGATCACCAGGGAGACCTTTTAAACTGCAAGGACGGCGTGGTCTCAAACTCGGGCATTAAGGAATTCTGGGATGGCTTTGAGGACTTAACAAGTGAGTGTCCCTGAGTCAATTTGCAGATCATGTGTTTACTCTACCTGTTATATTACTATAATCTGTGGACTATATATTTAATCCCATCTTGCACTTTCTTGCTATAGAACGACCCAAATCCAAAGATGGAGACACTATTGTCTACCGTCTGAAGGACTGGCCGTCAGGAGAGGAGTTCATGGCTCTCATGCCGTCTAGGTAGGTGCCGAACCCTTGGTTTTTATGTCTGGGGTACTAATATGACTTATCAGAAATAAATCATATTAGGCATAAGCTTGTGAGGACTGTCCTATTATTATATTTACATTTACGTTTAGAGCATTTATCAGATGTCTTTATCCAGAGCGACTTACAATCAGTAGTTACAGGGACAGTCCCCTCCGGAGACACTCAGGGTTAGGTGTCTTGCTCAGGGACACAATGATTGTAAGTGGGGTTCGAACCTGGGTCTTCTGGTTCATAGGCCAGGCGAATGTGTTACCCCACTAGGCTACTAACACCCCATTTTATGGGTGTGGTCATTAAACTCACATCACTGTATGAAGATTCATGACAACAATACTGATATTCTTACATAATTTATTGTAAATTTTTACCATAAGTTCATTGATGTCATATATATATAATCAGTCGTTATTATTTTTATTATTAACATTTTTGCAGGTACGATGATCTGATGAAGAACCTGCCCCTTCCAGAGTATTCTGACCCGGAAGGGAACCTCAACCTGGCCTCCCATCTGCCTTCCTTCTTCGTGCGGCCAGACCTGGGACCTCGGCTGTGCTGCGCTTACGGTACGTTATTCCAGGACGTTTCATCTGGCGCACGGGGGCCACGTGTTACCGTGCAGAACCCAGAAATTGCAGGAGGAGCTGTGTCGGTGTGAGACTGACTCCGGTGTTTGGTGTGCTGTAGGGGTGGCTGCCTCCCAGGAACAGGATTTTGGCACAGCCAACCTCCACATGGAGGTGTCCGACATCGTCAGCATCCTCGTGTACGTCGGTGTGGCCAAGGGCAACGGCGTCCTGTCCAAAACTGGTATGTTTTTATTCGCACGGTGGACATTTTGTTCGATGGGTTACAGAGTCGGGGGGTGTGGCAGGTTTGAGCCTGCAGAAGTAGGTCAGGCTCCATTTGCTTGACGAGACTCTTGTTTTGCACACATGAAATGGTCCGGCCTCGGCTTTCCTGCCTGAGCGCTGAAAAAAAAGGCTTGAGAAGCAGGCGGGGGGGAGAAAAAATGCGGTGCAGACGTTTTTGGATTCCCTTTAACAACGGAATGTGGGCTTGCGGCGGACGAGAAGCATCTGGAAAGAGTTTCGGGATCGCTGGCAGCCCTCGCTCGGTCCAGCCCTCCGTAATTGTTGGGAATAATTCTGCCTGCGAGACGAGAAAGGGCTCCTTTCTCCTTTCTCCAGAAATACAGTGCGTCATCTGAAGGGATGTTTCATGTGCGTATGTATGTACATATATTATGTACAAAGAGGTCAGAGGTCAGGTGGAGTCACACTGTCTCTGGGTAGAAGGAGAAAAGCACAAAGAGGACTGGTCCCGTGAAGAGGAGTGCCCGGTGTTGGCAGCCAGCTCCGCTGGCGCTCCTGGTTTTCCTGGCAGCGAGCCCCGGCCGCGTCCTGCCTCCTGTCAAGGAAAACTGACTCCGCCCTCCCTCCTCCTCCTCCTCCTCCTCCTCCAGCTCGCTTTCCCATGCGGGTCCCGAGCTATTTATAGCCGGCTGTCTCACAGGCTGGCAGGCCGGTCGGCCCACGCAGGAGGCAGATGCCCGCGTTGCTGCCGTAAAACGGCAGGACGGGCGGCGCCGGTGCTGTAAAAATGCATTAGCGCCGCTGCGATTCTGTTTACTTCCTGGCTGGTTTCTGACCCGTGACATGAGCGAGGAGGATGGAGACGGTCCGCGAAGGCATCTTGTCAAATCAGGTTTGACCAGATGAAAATATTGCGTTTTTTCCGTGTTGTTTGGGACACGTCTCGCCAGAATCAGCCCATAAAATGTCCATTTTATTTCCCTTCAGAAACCTTTCACGGCTTTAATTAATGAATCATGTCCAGCTTTAGTCTTAAGAAAGAATCTGGATTACAATTCTAAATCCACGCTTGTTGCAGGAGTGCTGAAGAGGCTGGAGGAGGAGGACCTGGATGACAACGTGAAGAAGAGGCTGAAAGACTCCAGCGAGACGCCCGGAGCCTTGTGGCACATCTACGTGAGCAAGGACGTGGAGAAGATTAAAGAGTTCCTGCACAAGGTCCGTCCGAGTGAAACCTCTCCCCCCGCCGCCCTGTCACGTTGCTGCGATTCGGTGATTCAGCGGCGTGGACCCGCCTGTCCTTATAAAACCCCGCGGAGACTTTTATAGGGGACATTTAATTACTTTCCTTCGCTCGTGCCCGGCATCCTGGTTTTGCCGCAGTCGGCGGGGTGCTGCCCCGCCCGAGGCGTCTAAATTAACCGAGTAACGACAGCGCCGTCCCCGGGGTGACCTTGCTTTTTAAGTCGAGCGAATTACGACACAAATCAAATCAGGGCCGACTATTTTAACTCCGGCTGAGAACATGAAGTGAATTAACCGGAATTCGATTCTCGCCGCATCCGGTTCTCCGGCGCTGCCTGGCCAATTGACGGGCGGACTGTACATTTCTGTGGCGGCAGGTTGCCAAGGAGCAGGAGGTGGACGTCCCGGCGGAGCACGACCCGATCCGCGATCCAGGCTGGTACCTGAGCCGCAAGCTGCGCCAGAGGCTGCTGGAGGAGCACGGAGTCCAGTGCTGGACGGTGGTGCAGTTCCTGGGAGACTCCGTCCTCATCCCGGCCGGAGCGCTGCACCAGGTAGCTCCCTCCTTCCGTCCCAACCGGGACCAACCCCCTCTAATTACAGACCAGCTAATTAAAGGCTGAAATGGAGGGACGGGACGGGAATTCTCACAAATGGTGCTGGAGCCCCTGATATGTGGACCACGAAACACTTTCGTAATCCGCTCGATATTTATCAGAGAATAATGAGATCATCCTTAGCCGAATGAACTATTTATACATCAACATACTGTTCAACTGGGTGCTAGTAGCCTAGCGGGTAACACACTCGCCTGTGAACCAGAAGACCCAGGTTCAAATCCCACTTACTACCATTGTGTCCCTGAGCAAGACACTTAACCCTGAGTGTCTCCAGGGGGGGACTGTCCCTGTAACTAATGATTGTAAGTCGCTCTGGATAAGGGCGTCTGATAAATGCTGTAAATGTAACATGCTTTCATCAGGCTTTTTTTTACTTTATTTAGTGGTGGTTAAAAGAATATGAAGTTAATACATTCAATGTGCTTACAGCCGGGCCTAGAGTCCTGATGAAAGTGTGCCAGTAGTGTCCTGCAATGTCTCTCCCGTCTTCGCTTCAGGTACAGAACCTGCACAGTTGTGTCCAGGTGATCAACGACTTCGTGTCTCCCGAACACGTGGTGCACTCGTTCCACTTAACGCAGGAACTGAGGTCGTCCAAAGAAGAAATGAACTACGAAGATAAGCTACAGGTAACGAACCGCAACGTGGGGTCAACAGTGGGAAACAAAGGACTGGCTGTTTCTCTGGGTCACATTAAAGTCACGTTTCTATAGTAACCTGTTATTTTTACAGGTCAAAAACATCTTTTACCACTGCGTTAAAAACGCAGTGGGGACGTTGAAGAGGTGCTGCGACGAGGAGCTGAACGAGGAGGACGAGAAGTCATGACACTTTCTCCCGACGTCGCCGCGGAAGGAGGAATCCCTTCGTGGCGCGCTTCATCACTTAACCCGAAAATATGCACACTAACCGAGCTCGCATCATTAAAACCTTCAGTGCCAAGCAGACTAAAACAAAAAGACAAAAAAAGAACTGAATTTCACATGTTACTGACACCATAGCAGTATAGCCCAATGCATCAGGATTACTGTGATTTAAAAAAAAAAAAAAGAATAAAAAAAGATCAAGCAGACAGCAGCTCTGCTGTTCTCTCAAGGTCATCTGTTTATATGTTTGTTTGTTTTAGTTTTTTTTTTTGCTATTTTTCATATTGTATATTGTTTCCATGGAGGAAAAAAATGTATTTATTTTTAGGAGTTCTATGTGGCGTTCTAGATCCAAATGTAAATGTGACCTGTACAGTTTGCTAAACGGATTGAGATTTCATCCACTACGTCGAGACAGTTACTGTGAGAGGGGATACAGACACCAGCTATTGCCTGTACTTTGGGAATCGTTGCTGATTTGCGGTCCTCTTGCCATATCTTTTGAGAGAGAAAAAAATTTAACTGCCAAACTATTGTAAACAGTGTAAAGTTATGTAAAGTTATTAAAATAATAATAAATGAATAACACACTTCAGCATTTTAAGTATTCACTGTAAAATGGAGACATTTACAAAAGTTGTAATTTATTTAAGAAAATTTGTCTTTTTCTTTTTTTTCTTTGGTTAAGATTTGCTATGGTGACACTTTTGAAGTTAAATGGACAAAAAAATGGAAAAACCTACTATGCTGTGTAAATATATACATATATTCACTGATGTATTTTTTTAAAACATGGCTTGCTTCAATTTCAGATTTTAAAAAAGTGCAAGTGTTACATGCTTTGTACATTGAAGTTCAAAGGGGTTTTACATTTTCCATTAAAATGGATTTAACAAAACCTCCCGTTACAGTTGGTTTTTTTTTTTTGTGTGTGACTTAGCTGTAGAGCTGGAACCTTTGTCACCTTGGTCGAAGCCACTGTGCATGGACATGGATGTAGGGACAGGCAGGCCTGAGATCACTTTTGAAATCGAAAAACTTTAATACATGTTTTTGACCCTTAATAATATAGTAGTTAATAATAATAGGTATTATAGGTAATCATTTGTGATAATGACATTAATTGAATGCATTAAAAGTATATGACCCTACCTATTTTATAAAAAAAATATGTAGGCCAGTGTTAATCAGTATTAAGTGCAATTAAGCAGAGTTTTGTCTGAATCTGACAATGGTAGTCACATTTTGTTTTGATTGATTGGTTTTCAAATATTATAATAAAATAATAAAACATGAAATACCAAACTGCCCCCTTAAGAGGATGTGTTCAACATGTCAGACTGAATTGCATAATTCTGTAGATATGATCATTTGTAAATAGTTAATGGACAAAACAAAAAGTAGGAATGAACAGCGACCATCCCGAATGGAGCAACAGCGCCCCCTTCTGTCTGTCAACAGCATCTCGTTCATTCAGCAGGATTTATTGACTATTAATCATATTACCAACTATCAACAAACGTAGTAGCTAACAAATTCGAATTGTTTAATTGAAATAAAGAACCAACCAGTTGACGTGGTTTCGAATTGAGGCGCAACATGCTTGGGAGAAAGGGGGGTCCACTTGAGTTCAGGGCATCATCAGGCTGCCCAACATGAAACTCCCTGATCTTAGATTTCAGGTGGTGTTTAGGATCTGGCTCAACTCATTCTAACTTCTTCATTTTAGAGATTTTTTTTTTTTATTCCCACCAACCTGGCAACAAAGGCAGCTGCCTCGTTTAATTAAAAGACTGGTTGTGTTTTGGCGCCATCTACCGGCACAGCGGATTTCAGCGAGAGACTATCAATTAATAGTGGGCGATGGCGGCCTAGAGAGTGAGGAAGCAGACTCGTAACCAAACAAAGGCCAAAGCGCCGTGCCGGCATGCCTTTCACGGCTCACCATTTACATTTACCAGACGCCCTTATCCAGAACGACGTACAGTCAGTAGTGACAGGGACAGTCCCCCCTGGAGACACTCAGGGTTAAGTGTCTTGCTCAGGGACATACAGGCGAGTGTGTTACCCACTAGGCTACTACCTAGTGTGAAGGGTGGTGCACCGTGTATCACTGGCAGGTAAAACCCTTGTCATGAAGCAAAAGACCACAAGGTCCCAGGTTCAGAACCCACTAACCTGGGGGGGACTGTCCCTGTCACCACAGACTGTAAGACGCCCTGGATAAGGGTAAATGCTGGTAAATGCTGTAAATGGACATACAATCAATCACTTTTACTTTTGATTGCGGTGGTTGGCGTTGGGTTGGGTGGAGACGGATGCTGTTCTTGGATCACTGTGCCCAGCGCCAGAACTGTCTTCGCAGGGTCTTCCTCGTATGAAAATGAACCGATAACTAAATAATTGGGGGCACTGTGCCATGGCTGATTGATTAAGCAAATTAAGTTACGTAATCCTACACAGGTCCGGTCACAATAAGTACGTTTTCTGCAATTCCTGCAATGCATCTGTACCAGTAGTTCTAAGTTGGAATAAAAATCACCACACAGAGATAAACAGGGTAATAAATAAATCATACCGATGAATATCAAAGGTCCCATGCGCAAAAAAAATGAATTCATGTCAATAAAAACAGAAGAATGTCCTTAGTGGATTAAACCACGTGGAAATGCAATATTCATATTTTTAATACCTTAAAATCACATAGTTACACCTAAAAGTGCCATTCATGCATCAACAGGAACACGTTCATCTCAACATAGCTGTAAATGTGCGCACACACACACACACACACACACACACACAAATAAAAAACAAAACCAAGACAGGATGAACCCTGATCACAAGTGTAAACCGATAATTCGCAGACGTCACACATACAAGAAAAACGCAGATTTGGATCCCTCGCCATCAACGCGAATCATTCGGCGAAAGCTGCATCGATTGGAAGAAGAGAAAAGAGAAGAAACGTTTCTCTCGCTCACGTCTGGCACAAGTGGACGAGTTAGGATGAGCGCGAGGGCGGTGAAGTGATGCATTCGCCCGATTTCCCGTATATATATATATACGGAATATATATCTGTGTGCCGCACGATTGCATCTGAACTCCAACCCGCGGGGACATCGAGACGTTTACCTGAAGAGATTCACCGCGCGTCCAACACCGTCTACAGTACTTCAAAACTGAGGGACTTCCTGCCAGGCGCCTGGGTGTGTCATTATTTCTGGGACGCGGAAGACGACGCGTCACACGTCCAGGTGTGGCGCAGGGGACGTACGGAACTAGATCTCGATTACCGGGCGGGCGGGCGGCAGGAAAATACACGATGAGACGATCAGACACACACACACCCAACATGCATGTAGTTCACAGTGTTCAGTGTCCTGCAGTGTCCATCTCGGGACAAGTTCAGGGCCGGGATGGGGCGGGGGGAGGGGAAAGGCACACTTCCTGCGGAGGGAATTAGTCCCAAAGTATCTTCAGCAGCCAGGAAGTTGGTGTAGGAGGTGGCGCGTGAAGGCGTACGAAAGTGGTATTACGAGGAAGACGGCGCTCATGTCGGTATTACAGTTCCCCCTTTTACTTCGAACAGAGACGGCCAATCAGCGTCCAGTTCTTGTGCCACGTACAGGGCGGAAATCTTCCCTTTTAATGCCCGTTTAAATAAATAGATTAAATACGATATTATGTGACGGAATTTGAAGATTTTATTTTGAAGATACAGGCTCTACAGGGAGCGGCTTAAGGATTCTCCAGAAGGGGAAATTTTGGTATTTACTGACAAGCAGCGGAAGGGGACTGTAATGCGCCCGTCACCGGCGGGCCACAGTGATCCGGTCACAGCTTCTCCCCGTCCAGCAGCGCCTGGAGCTCGTGCTGGATGTCCTCCGGAAGCTCCAGGCCGGGCAGCGCGTCCAGGGAGATCTCCTGAGTGGGCATCTCCAGCGGTGGGAGGTGGGGGATGGGAATGTCCTTGGCCTTGCGCTCCTTGGGCGGCTGAGGCAGCACCCAGAGTTCCGAGCGCTCCACGAAGTCGGCGTCGGCGTACGGCTCGCACTTCAGCCGGACGTTCTCCGCCCGCAGCTGCTCGTTCTCCCTGGTCAGCCGCTCGTTCTCGCCCACCAGGTTGTCCACCAGCCGGCGCAGGTTGGCGATGGTGGTCTGCTGCTCCTCCAGACGCATCTTGTCGTCCTTCTGGGCCTTGCAGCCGGAGCTGGCCTCCGGGCCGGCCGCGGGGTCCTTGTTCTTCAGCAGGTACAGCCAGGTGTCGTACTCCCTCTCGGGGACCACCGTGGGGTCGATGGCAGGAGAGGGCGGGGGCAGAGCGGCGGCGTTGGGGTCGGAGCCGGAGCAGGTGGAGACGGGCTGGAGGACCCGCGGCTTCCCTTCCCGCCGGAACCTTCTCCACTTCTCCTCGATCAGCCGCTGCTGCTTCATGTGGCTGTCCCTCTGGAGCTCCAGGGAGAGGCGGGCCTGCGCACAGCATATACACTCCTAATACACACACACACACACACACACACACCGCATACACTTCACACACAGCTGCGGAGTCCTGGATAACCCACCTGCTCACAATCTGTGCTTTTCATGGCCTCCTTTAGCAGTTCTGCATTTAAAAACAATACACCGATTATTACAATTCTTTAATTGCCATGAACATGTATTTCAAACCTGCCATTAAAAACAAAGCGTTTGTCATTTTGAACCATTCAGAACAGATAATTCTGTTTCAGTTCTGAAATCTCTCAGCTCATTGAAAACCAGTAAGAACTACAGAATATAAATATTAAAGGTCACAAAATGTGACTTTGCGAGATTATTTAACAGTTAATACGAGTTCCCTGTCCCGTAGCCTGTCTACCGTCCTGCAGTGGCTAGAAATGGCGATAGGTGTAAAGAGTGCTTTGGTTATTCTGCTCCGCCGTTCAGACGGTCGGATCTTTACTTTACTTTGCAGACTAACAGGAGGAAGACACCAGCAATTCTCGTTCGGTTTCTATAGATTTTGAGTTTACAAAACTAAGAGCCCTGATAAGGCCTAACTTGTCAGGAAAAGAACATGCTTGGAAATTGTTAAGTGTATTCTTTTTTTTTATCATTTTATGCAGTGTGTGTGCGTGTGTGAGTGTTAGATTCATCTGAAATACTTTTTGAACAAGTGGGTTTTCAACTGCTTCTTAAAAGGTGATACTAACTTCACTATTTAGGCGGTAGTAGAATTTGTCCCCATATGACATCATAAGGGGATAGATTACCTCCTGTTTCTCATTCTTTGTCCACCCAGAGTATTTCCAACCCCTCAACTAAAAAAGTAACTCCACCGACCGTCATGGCTTTCAAATATGAGAAGCATTGCAGCTGCTCAGTGAATGGATGTAAAAATGAGCACAAATGTATTTTTTTTTTTAGTCCAGTCACGCGAGACTCTGAATTACCAGCGGGTTAGTTTTATTTTTTCTGGAAAAACTACGACACAACTTCCTGTCTGCGGCAAACGTTGTGGTTGGTCAATGGTGTTGTTGACGTCATTTCAACGAACGTCCCCTCAACTTGTATAGGCCGCTCTCCTTCTCGTCCCGCCTCTCTCCTCTTCATTAGCATTTAAATCTACAGACACCGAAATGACGCGTCCTGGGAAATCTCATTGTGGGACTATCAAAGTGGCTGTAATTCTGCACCAAGGCTGAGACTTCAGATACAGAATTAGGGGACACTAAGAACGATATAAAAGCAACAAAAATCATGTCAGGGGACCTTTAATAACCTTTTTAAAAACATTGTTAAATCTGTGGAGGCAAAGATTCAAAGCGTTTATCGTGAGATTACATTTCTCTGCACAAAGAAATTCTTTCTTTGCAGTGCACATACAGATGACGGGTCGAGAATTTAATTTAAATAATAATAATAGATAGTTAGTGTGTGTGCAGAATAAATATTAACCGAGCATTTGCAAAGTGAAAGAAACGTGCATTACGGTATAATGTCCAAGCAGTAGAAAATTACAGTATGGGGTAGCTGGAGGTGACGTGCAAACAACAAGAATTGGAACAACAAGAATGCGTAGTCCTAACCAGGTGGTAGTAGCCTAGTGGGCAACATACTCATCTATGAACCAGAAGACCCAGGTTCAAATCCCACTTACTACCATTGTGTCCCTGAGCAAGACACTTAACCCTAAGTTTCTCCGGGGGGGACTGTCCCTGTAAATACTGATTGTAAGTCGCTCTGGATAAGGGCGTCCGATAAATGCTAAACACAGTGCTATTGTGATTTTATTGTAGTATTTTCCCTGCTATCTTTATATGTTCTGTATGTAGGTTTTAGACAATCTTGTGTATCGTTGTTGTCTGGTGCGCCGAGTGCCAACCTGCTGCCTTCCTGTGGCACGAGATGGCATCTTCATACTTGCCCGCTGCCAGCAGGCGGTCCGCCTTCCTGCACTGCTGATGAGCCTGGGAAGTAAAAAACACCACCGTGAACACCGCAACAGCCCCACTGGTGAACTGAGCACCGTTCCTGCCACTAGCTCCGCGGGGTAAAGCGATCAGCCGCAACCTCGCCAGCTCCGCGGCTAGGCTACCGCTAGGCGGGGAGCTAACTGCTAACCAGCGAGAGCTAGCAGCGCCGTGCGCAAGGAACGCGTCGCCGTTATCACGACGGGCCGCTCTGTGTCTTGAAGGTTGCATTTAAGCTTTTGTAGGAGAAAACGTGCCGGAAAGGACGAGACGCAAGCTGCTGCAGAAGTGTCTGCTAACGTTAGCTGTTAGCATGTAGCTGCCGGAAACTTACGAGGTTAAGGGGACTCTCCACCACCTCCATTCCTCTCACCGCCGCGCTGTTAACTCGTGTGCATGAGAACGTTCTTTAACGCGCTCATCGACGCCGCGGCTTTTATCCGGAAAGCAGAAAATTCCGGCCTTCCGTGCCGGACAACGTCGCCAGCAGCTCTGGGTTCCGAAAAGGAAAACAACAACTTCCACCCTCGACCAACCAAACGGGGGGGCGGTGACGTTCCCTCACGCAAATGACGCAACTTCCGGCGTCCCTTCAGTCTGAAGAATATATTTATATAGTAGATTATATTTTACTTTACTTTACTTTATTTAGCAGACGCTTTTATCCAAAGCGACTTACAATAGGAAGACACCCGCAATTCTCGTTCGATTTCTATAGAATATTGAGTTACAAACTAAGAGCCCTGATAAGGCTCAACTTGTCAGCGAGGAGCATGCTCAGAGATTGTTAGGTGCTAGGCGAAGAAAAATTATAATGTATTTATACATTCTTGTATTGTTTGTGCAATGTGTACGCATGTGCGTGTGTAAGTGTTAGATTTGTCTATAATACTTTTTGAACAAGAGGGTTTTCACCTGCTTCTTAAAAGTGGTGGTAGTCTCGGCTAGTCGTGTGGAGGAGGGCAGGTTGTTCCACCAGCCAGGGACAACAACGGAGAACAGAGATGATTGGAATCGGAGACCCCGTGAAGAAGGAATTTTTAGTCTCCTTTCGTTTGCTGATCTAAGAGAGCGTGCAGGAGTGTAGCTAGCTAGTATTTTATTGATGTAGGAGGGCGCAGTTCCATTTACAGCCCTGAAAGGCAAGTGGTTTTATGGTGACTGCAGAGGCTCCAGCCAGGAGAGAGTTACAATAGTCGAGTTTGGAGATGACCATTGCCTGGACGAGGAGCTGCATAGCCTGTTGCAGTACATAGCAGTACCATATACTGCTATGTACTATGTATATAGTACATAGCAGTATATGGTAGTAGTTCGTATAAAGTATATTATAATAGATTATACGTATATAGTATATGGTAGTAGTTTGTATATAGTATATTATAGTAGATTATACCTATATAGTATGTAGTATTATATAGCAGTACATTTACATTTTACATTTACATATATGGCATTTGGCAGACGCCCTTATCCAGAGCGACTTACAGCGTGCTTTCAAGTTACCATCGATGAAGAGATCAATTGCGGTTCACTAGGACCCCAACTATGAATACAATCTTTTTATTCACTCTGTTGTAGATTCTGTACACAAGTTCGACAATAAGAAAGTTACAAGTTAATCTAAATATTCTTTAAAGAGGAATGTCTTGAGCTGTCGTTTGAAGGAGCTCAGTGACTGTGCTGTTCTGACCTCGAGGGGAAGTTCATTCCACATATATACTATGTAATCTACTATATACATAGTAGTATGTATATAGTAAATTACGTCTTTAATACACCAAAAATAGTATAAATAAATAGGCAAACTAAGGATGGGTTTAGAGAAAGGTTGGAATAATAAAAAAAATGTATATTCTAGCAATAAAAACTATTCTTTTTAAAAACTTTTATCTTGTCAGTTTTCTGCACTTTGGTTCAGTTTTTCGCAACCTGCAGTTATTCACACACGTTGTACATAAAATGAGTATATTCAGATAGTAGAAATTGGACTAAAACCCCTTTTATTAAGTGCCCAGTAGGTGCAACTTGAGCTGCACCACAAGAGGGAGCATGCAGCCTACTTTGTGTGCAATTGTTGGCTGTTGCTTCTCCTTTTTTCCCACATTTTGATTCTTTTTTATTCGTTTTTTATTATCAAACACATCCGTTTGGCTGAAGACAGAAAAACCACCAGCACCATAAGATGTCAAATTAAGTCACCCATACAGTAAGCCAAAGAAGTGGAGTTCCAGCAGTTTCCGTCAGCACTTTGGTCACAGAAATGAGGTTGTAACCTGCAGACCTACATCGGCTTCTCCTGCAAGTAACCCAGTTTATGAGCAGTGTAGGCATGTGCCGCTGTCCCCGTTAGATGCTATCATGGTTTCGGGGATTCTGAGGGTTTTTCCCCCATCCACCCGGCTGTCACTGTGAGATGTAATGCCGTTTCACTTACAGAAGATGCACAACGATGCATAGAGTTTACTGCTACCACCAAAGATCCGATGAACAGACAAGCAGTCGGATGCAGGTTTGTTCCTTAATAAACGCACCGCGCCGGGGCCTGGGCCTTGTTTCTGTACGATGTGTACTGGTACATGGTTGTATTGACGCTTCCTTAACTAATATATTTTTAAAAATCCCTCCGCATGACTGAAACGCATGCAGCAAAGATCAGCAGCATGCAATTGAAGCAAAACCCCGGCGTTGTGAAGCCGCGCCTGGGTTCACCGGAGGAAGGCGTTACACCTGAAAGACGTTTTTCAGATCGCCCGTCTCCTGCTCGGCGGACAAACATTCCATTTTTCCCCCCTGGCGCAAGAGGCTCGCCTTGTTCTCTCTCTGGCCGCCGCTGACCGTCAGCTCGGACATCATGATTTAATGGCCGCCGCGGCAAAGGCGTTTCTGTTCTCCGCAACAATGAGCTCAAGTCGCCGGATCACGGTGGAACTCAGTGGGTGTCCGGCTAAAAAAGGGCAGACAAACGTGAATCGACTCACGGCCCATTGAAGGGAGAGCGAAGGGCGCCCGTTCATGTGCAGCGGGCTCCGTTCGGCATAATGGCCGCATTGTTTCACCGTCCACCGGCAGCGAGCGCCGTTTCCACTTGTGTGGAGTAACTGTGAAGTCCTGCCAGCTGAAGTTCGGGCCTGGATGTCTGAAGTGCCGAGAGATCAAAGTCGAAAAGGACGTGAGAGGGGAAAACTGGCTTATGTGATCTTCAGAGGTTGGAGGTTTTTATTAGGGCCGGAAAGAAGCGGCTTCTATCGGCACAAATCTGGCTTTCTGAAGGGCCCGCCCACGCCTCGCTGGCACCGGCGCATCTCGCGCGTAGGAGGACGCGGCCGTGACGCGTCTCGTACCTGCGCGAGGGGCCTTCCTGAAAAGTAGTGATGAGCCAGCTTGGCTCCCAGGCCCCGGCTCCTCGGGAGGCCGGGATCCAGCAGCCCACACGCTCGCCGACACCAATGGGTCCCCGTCACGTCGCCTCATTGTCCCGCTGTCTGGCCCCGCATGCGGATTCCGCTTAGGCCGCGCATTTTCGGCTGAAGCCGAGCCGGGCCAGTTCCTGTGTGCTTTGGCGGCCCTGTATGGGGATATCCCACGTAGCCTCCCACGCAGGGCCGCCTTGAAAAGGGAGAAAGGGGATGCCAGGGGCTTTTGAAGCCGCTCAGCAGCACCCCCCGCCCACCGCTCCTGTCCCCGAGCCCCCCGGAGACAATGGGACCCCCTCTCGGTGTGCTAATGTGCCTGACAAATATTTCTTTCTTCCGACTACACACGTTAAGCCATCGGACAGCTCCTGTCCGTCCGTCCAGTGGAGTCAGGTGTTCCGCCCACTCGCCGAGGCATCTGCTGTCACCCGGGGCCGCGAGGAGCCCGATTCGGCGCGTCCTTTAATACCAGCGCCACGCGGCCTTAAAAGTCAAAGTGAGGAGGAGGCAAAGAAGAGAAACACAAGTCGAGGTGGCTGAAAGAAAGGGGGACAATTCCATCGCTCAGCCGTCCAACGTTTTCCCCTCGTATGAAATCATCATCGCGCATTTACTGCCAGGCTGCGCACACGCGCAACCGTGACTGATCTCCGGCATCGGCGCTCCGCCGCGGCGCCGCTAATGGCGGCCGACTGATATTGAAAGCCGGCGAGTCGGAGATGAGCTCCAGGTGACGGCAACTGCGGTGACGAACGGCGAGGCCCATCTCATGGCGGGGGCCCGACAGAGACGCATGCCCGCCGACCGGCGTCCCCGCGGACCTCCGCTCTCTATTAGTCAGTGAAATAAAGCTGGAGCGCGGCGCATAACTCACAGGCCGCTAACCCGGTAATGTTTACAGAGGCCCGAGCTGTTATTGGCGCCATCACTCGCACTCTCCACGATGGAGCCGAGATATTAATATCACCCCCCCCCCCCCCAGCCGTCGGAATCTTCATCAGACCCCATTGACAAAACAAATGGAGGAATTTAGTTTGAGCCGCGTGCCTTTCGGCCCGGCTCATTTTTACCAGTTAGCAGCTTCTGCTATCGGATTACGTTCCGCTGCTCAGGCCGCGGCCGCCATCGTTCACCGCTTTCACGCGGCTGAAGACCAGGCACCGGCGGTGGTGATGAAGCACCTACTTAAAGCTCGTCTGGCACAGCTACACATACTGTACTCCATACCGTATACACACGAGGCACTATAAAATTCTATTTAATTCGGTTCTGTAGCAACAGTGCTTATAATTGTGGTGTTCGGTGTGGCGGTGGTGTAAGTCAGCCAAACCTGAACATTTACATTTACGGCATTTACCAGACGCCCTTATCCAGAGCGACTTACAGTCAGTATTTACAGGGACAGTCCCCCCTGGAGACACTCAGGGTTAAGTGTCTTGCTCAGGGACACAATGGTAGTAAGTGGGGTTTGAACCTGGGTCTTCTGGTTCATAGGTGAGTGTGTTACCCGCTAGGCTCCTACCACCCTTATGAGGTAATTGCTCATAAGATGTTAAAAACTATTACGGGACAACAATGAATCAGCCAGGGCCCAGATCTGCGGGGTGACCTGAACAGGGCTGTGCACCAGAGATGCCCTCGCGGCCCCACAGATTATGAATGCGTTAGCGAGGAAGAGTGACATGCCAAGAAAAAGTGCATCAATAGACTCCTACCCAAGAAAAAGTGCATCAATAAATGGGAAAGTTTTCACCGTGCTTCACTTTTTCCACACTTGTTATGTTGCAGCCTTATACCAGAATGGATTAAATGCATTTTTTTCATCAGAACACCCCATAATGACAACGTGAAAAAAATTTACTTTAGGTTTTATTAAGTTATTTTATTAAAAAAAAAAAAAAAAAAGAGAAATAACGTGTATATAAGTATTCACAGCTTTTGCTCAGTGCTTTGTCGATGCGCCTTTGGCAGCAATTACAGCCTCAAGTCTTTTTGAATATGATGCCCCAAGCTTGGCAGGAACATTCCTCTTTACAGCGCCTCTCAAGCTCCATCAGGTTGGAGCGTTCATGTCCGGGTTCTGGCTGGGCCACTCAGGGACATGGCCTTTCCGTTGAACTGTACAGGTTATAGGTCACCCTGAAGGTGGGAAAGGTTTGGAATGGTGCATTGCGATATCATTTGTTTTTACATCACGTTAACCGGCCACGTTGACAGGGTCAAAGTGTCTGCACCCCCACAATCGGGGATGTAATGAAACAATGCTGATGCATATTCAGAATAAATAAAAAAAAAAGCTCTATGTTATGACTGGCAGTGGACATAAACGAGATGGGACTTCCCTCCCAGTAAAAAGAATCCCAGTCTCCTTCATCATCACTGCATGCGGCTCATCAATTTTATTCTCTGCTGCATTTCATATCACACGTTGCATTACCATCTCATGCTGCCACCCATCATTTTTTATATCATGTTGTTAAATGTAAAGGGTTAGAAAGTGAATTCTGTCCTTTGTATATAAGGATGCGCGCCAGATAGCCATAATATCATAATTCATGCATCAATAATGATGCCACGGACAACGTCAGAAGTGTGCTGATGTTATGACAGTGAAATTGCAGAGAAGCATCTCAGATTATAAAGGGCCGTAACGGATCATCCGTAGCCTCATCACACGAGTTTGAGATTTCGGACAATTATTTCAAAAAGCTGAAAATGGATTAAAACAAGCAAACAAACAAAAGAGGTTACATTAGCTGGGATGTATCAATGACGCACAGACCGTGCAGAACAGCAAATTACCAAGTGGAATATGGAAAATAATCCTCTTCAACTTGGAGAGGAACACACACTGTGTGTGTGTATGTGTGTGTGTGTGTGTGTGTGGGTGTGTGTGTGTGTGAGAGAGAGATCAAACCAGTAAGAGGGAAAAGAACACCCTGTAAAAAAAAAAAAAGTTGCTCAATTTCTTCATTAAAAAGTATGATTGCTTGAAAGTAAAAAAAATATAAATCTTGGAAATACATTCCATATGTATTAATTATATGTATTAATTTAGCAGACACTCATATTCCAGTTATTATTTGGGTGGTAGTAGCCTAGTGGGTAACACACTTGCCTATGAACCAGAAGACCCAGGTTCAAACCCCACTTACTACCATTGTGTCCCTGAGCAAGACACTTAACCCTAAGTGTCTCCGGGGGGGGGGACTGTCCCTGTCACTACTGATTGGAAGTCGCTCTGGATAAGGACGTCTGATAAATGCTGTAAATGTAAAATGTAAATGATTTGCATCTTGCTCTGGGAATCATTTTACTGATAGGAAAGTTTGTAATTTATATGCGTAAAACTTTAAAAAGAGACACACACACACACACACACACACACAGTCCAGCTCTGAAGTAAGAGCGAGAGGATAATTGGCGCATGTAGGTAGGTTTCGGCGGTGAAGAGGCTTCTCTCATCCTCTCTGCAGCCATCGGCGTGGACCACGTCTCTCCGCTTTCCGTCCCCGCATCCCGACCTGGATTCGGCTCCCTCCCCCCGACACGCCCGGGCCTTCGTGCGGACATGTGTCTGCAAATCAATTACTGTGACATGCGGCGGGGTAATTTGGAGGCGACCTCTGACCCCTTCGGCGTACGGGTGCCGGCGTTTGATTCGTCAGCGGGCGCCAAGTTAATCAATCTCCGGTGAGGAGACTGCAGGCAAGTACACTTTTAATAAGGCTGGAGAATATCATATCCCCAGAACTTGCATAAACAAACACCTTGTATGATTTTATTATCAGCCTCATAATGACGCTCGTGCGCTCACATTTCTCCCGGATAAAATTGATAGGAAACAGGATCTGCCCCAAAGTAGGCCTAATGGTGTTATGAAGGAGTGGGAGTAGCGGAAGGGATAGTTAACCACCAAAGTCTTTCATTTAGCTGCAAATGAGTGGGAGTGAGATTCACTGTAAAGACACCCCCCCCCCCACACACACCCCCCCAAAAAAATGAAAAATTAAAAAATAATAAGCGTGAAAAGACACTAATGTTTGTACAACGGTGTAGGAGTAAATTAGAAAGCCCCAGACCTCTGATATCAGTTGAAGTGAACGTCGGGTGGAGGACGCAGATGTTAAATACGCGCCTCTCCATGTCAGTCTCAAGAGCATGTAAATAAACTATTGAACTTTTTGCGCTGTCACCGTCACTCGTTTTTTTATATTTCCAAACTCTCTCTTTTCATTCTGTCCTTTTATTTGACATATTTGAGTCCTTGGTTGTATTTTAGGACCCTTTTTTTTTTCCGCAATCAGCTAAAAATGTCATTGTACCTCATGCATGTGACATTAAAAGTGCACGTTCCAGTACTGCAGACGTAAACACTGCATTTAATAAGAACTGCATACGGCAACGAACGAGTTGGAGGTCTGTGATGGCACTGCCCACTGCCACTGGTGTCACTGTCAAGGTTCACCTTTAAAGCCGGGATATTACACGTTTGTCTCATTTTCCACCAAAATCACATCAATGACCACGAATGAGATGCCTGTCGCTGGAGAACCACGGAAACGGAACGTTTCCTCCTCAAGAAACCCGACGCAGCTGCCTCGACTCACCTTAACGTTCTTTTAATTGGTGAGAAATGGCGTTCTCGACGCTGAAAACGCAATTAGCAGCCAAACTTCCACAACAGGGTATTCCTGATCCGATTACACCCGTTATTGCTCCATTCCGCTCATCTCGGCCGTGAGCGGAGCGGGGTGCTGGGGGACGTCTGATGTGTCCTCCCCTCCAAAGTTTACGTCTTCCACGTGGCCAAGAGACATCTGGGGCCAGGCTGGAAACGTAAGGATAATGTTTCAGCTCATCTATTGGAGTTTGGGGAAAAACAAAAAAAAAAACAACCCAAACAAAGTAAAGTTGCTGCTTATCCGTTTATGATTGATATTCCCCGTCCGAGCCACTTTGCAGAATGATGGTTCACATGGAGGTTAAATATGAGATCCTTCATTATTTGCTTCATGGATAGCAACCCCCCCGTGCTGGAGACGTGCGTGTGATGACGAGGGAGGCAGAGCTCAATCACGCCACTCCGGATTAAAAAATATTCCGTCTGTAAAATATGGGGCCGTGCCTATTTTCATATTCTCTGTTTAGCAGTTTATGGGAGTAACGATCGCTCCCCTTGCTGCCATCTTTATAGATGTTGCAATACCGGCAATTGCAGTAATTCCATTTCAGCTCAATCCGATGATCACTTTTGAAACATTAATCCACCCTGACGATATTTTTTCCCCTCTTTCCCGCGCCGCTAATGCTCTGGCGGTACGGGACGTGTTCGATTTCCCACCGCCGCGGCTGTCAAATGAATTTGGCCGTTTCTCATGCGTCTCAGTGCACCAGGTGACTGAAGCTGGGCTGGATGCGTCGGGCCTGCGCTCAGAGATATACGTTAGAGATCGTCCTGGCACGTCCTGCAAGCGCGCGCTTCGCCTGTCAACGTGTCACATGCACCCAAACTCCTGACGGGTGACGGTGAAATCCACCAGAAGCACGACTCCCACCAGGAAAGCGCTGCACCGGGACAAAAGCCCCTGTCGCCAACGAGACCGAGGTGGCCCGTAGCAGCGACGCAGGCCGCCTCTGTTCAAACCGAGAGTTTCGTTAAATTCTCAGTCGCTTTTATGCAAAGAATTCACCAGAAATCCAGCAGATCCTTTCGTCCAGATCTCAGGTTGATGGCTTAAATGCAGAGGACACATTTCATTGTTTGCACCGTGTGCCGTGCTGTGTAGAACACAGACAAAACACAATCACTTTTACTTTTGTTACACACAAACGGCATTTTCTGACGACCCTCTCATCTCTGGACCTTCTGGCTACGGTTCTTCTGTTCTGTTCATCTCACTCTGAGCGCAAAAGAAGAAAAACAATCGTTGCTCCTACCCAGGATCATGCGTGTTAATTATGAGCGCTCTGGGAGCGTCCATATCTTATCCCACAGTGACTCGGCACAATACGGAGAATATTTGGCGTGGGACGGACTGTATGTGGTTATGATCTATCATACTTCGGTGCTTGTTCTTTACTCTAACCGTACGTTCTACACGAAAGACCAAACCGTCTTAAACTTGTAGAATATGGCAATGACTTTACTTTCTATTGATGAAAGTATAAACTGAGGGAATAAAAGTGATTTTTGCCGTGTGAAATGCCGAATATGCCAAAAAGCTGCAATGCGGAGCGAATGTCACTGAAATGACTCATGTGAAGGCGCGATCGCAGTAAAAGTTTCCGTTTTCAAAGATGTTTTCCATGCAAATACGTAAAAAAACCAAATTCCCACAATGCCCCAGCCCGCCCGGTGCGGAGTGGAAAGCGGCGGTCGGGCCCGCTCAGCAGATACGCTTCCTGCAGGTGGGAGGGACAATGTCACGGCCTGGCACCGAGGGGCCCGGCATGACACTTCCTGGCCGGCTGTAAGACTTTCCCTGCACCCCCGCGCGCGCGAAGTCGAACATTAGCCGACTCGGGCCGGGCGGCGGGCGGCAGGACGCCTTGTCGCCCGATCAAGGGCTCCTCCGTCATGGTCGGCCCCGCTCGGGGGCCCCGGAGAGGAAGACGGAGCGCCTGTGGAGCTAATTGGACGTGGCGTGTTACAAGCTGAGAACAAGCTAAGTGTACCGGGCCGTCGGGCGAGACGGATTAGGGGGGGGCGTAAGCACATCGCCGCTTCCTGCGAGCGGTTGAACATTAACGCGGGGACAGTGACGGGGCCCTGTCTCGCCGCGCGGCCCATCAATCGCTCTCCCCTTTGTTGGCCTGGACGCATCAAGATGGCGCGCACGTCACTGAAAATTGCCCCGTCTGGACTTTTCTACTGTATGCGGGACATTCACGGCCTGGCGGTGGCAGGAAGCCGTCCCCGCACTCGGCGGGAGACAAAACAAAATGTGCGCTTGGCGAAACGGCTGAGGCACGTCCCAGGAAGCCGTTCGTTCGGCCGCATTTTTTCCGCTGCGTTGTGCGCAGGTTACCAATAAGAAACGGCTCTCTGGCTTCGGTTTAATTAACAGAGACTGGGTCATCAGGGGGGGTTCCCGGACGAGGAAACCGAACCCCGAATTAAAACGAGCGCGGCTGGTTTTTTGCTGATATTAGCGGCGATAAAGAGCCGGGCAGACGGCGCAATAACGGCTGATGGAATTACCCGGGACGGGCGCGGGGATAAATAAATACGCTAATGAGATGATCTCGGGAGAATCGCTCTTAATGGCTTCCGCGCCGAGGCCTTGTTGCCCCTCCCCCCCCGCCGGAGAGAGCGCGATCCGTCTCCATCCACACGGGCGGAGACGCGGGCCCGATGGCGCCGGATTCCCCAATTCATCTGAATTCAAATCTGCAGGTTCTCCAAATCTCAGTTCGCACGAGGCCCAGTTCTCAAGTGGTCTGGACGCCATTTCGTTTCCGAAATGTTGGATCATGTTGGATGTAAAAACATGTGGAGGGTCTGCGAAAGTCCATGTGATGATAACGTTTTTACAAAATAAAAAATGTGAGATAAATGACATCGTGAGAGTGTCCTTTATTATTATTGCATTATTGTCAACATCTGGAAATGAGTCCATATATGCATGAGAAGCTTGTCCTCACACACACACACACACACACACACTCAACAACTAAACAAGTGCGCTCATCTCTGTTGTCTTGTTGCCTTTTTCCCTCTCTTGATAATGACAGGACTCCAGCCCATCAGGCAGCCGCAGAGGTCATCCATCTTCCTCCGACACCCACCCACTCACACCCCGAGATCTTGCACCCACTGATCCTGCCGGCCAATCCTGGGCCTGCCATTATCCCTGTGTCGGGTCCTGACCCCCCTCCTCAGTTCCACGCACGCACACACACACACACACACACACACACACGAAGACCCAAGTGATTAATCATCATTTGGAGAGAGCCACACAGGAGAAGGCTGGTCCCTGCAGGTGGTTGTGGGTAAGGAGGACATTGTGGTGTCTCTCTCTCTCTCTCTCTGAACTACGAGTGTTTGCACTTGTTTCGGAAGTGACGGTGGACCTCGGGGTCCTCACATGAAATCAGGTCTGCAGACACGGTTACAGACACAGGGACTGGAAAATATTCTATATTAACATTGTCATTTATTAATATTACACTAAAACGATATGCACTGATCTAGTGTTTTCATTCTAATAATATACATTCATTCAATCAGGATGCAACTTTCAACAAAAGATAATCTGTCACCACTTACTAAGCATAATTGTAAATGTACATTTAATTTCTCCTGAAGGTGTCACAATGTCATTTTTACAGGGTCCCTGGGGCATGGTCCTTGAACCTGTCATAACAGAGCTGAGAAGCTTATCATGGGACAGGGGAGTGAGGAGTGGGAGGGGCTCCACACCCCCTGGAGAGGTGCGGACCCCACCCTCCATCCATGGCCACCACAACAAATCTTCCCTTCAGCTGAACCTGACGCTTCATTTTACCTGCACCAGTTCCAGGCGGCGCAACTCTGTTCTGTTCCGTTCTATTCTTTCTTCTGTATTCAGATTTGTTGAATGTAGTCAGACACTGAGAACCCCGTTCATCAAAGGTCATCAAAGACACTTGCCCATGAGCCAGAAGAGCACAAACTCACAGTTCCACTTACTGTGACTCCAGGAAGACTGTCACTGTAACTACTGATTGTAAGACGCTGATAGACGATAAATGCAGTAAATGTAAAAGAAAAATCCACCCAAATCCACCCAACAGCTGCCTTGTGGTCAGAAAACTGAAAACTGACAAATGAAGGGTCTCTAATAAAGTGGCCAGTCATTTTTTTGTGTTCTTTTGGTCTACTTTGGCTTAACTCGACAAGTACAAAACTGCCCAAAAGTTTGGACACGCCTTCTCATTCAATGTGTTTTCTCTATTTTCATGACCATTTACGTTGGTAGATTCTCACTGAAGGCACCAAAACTATGAATGAACACATGTGGAGTTATGTACTTAACAAAAAGTGGAGACCTGACCTCCACAGTCACCGGAACCCAATCTAGATGGTTTGGGGTGAGCTGGACCCCAACAAGTGCTAAACACCTCTGGGAACTCCTTCAAGACTGTTGGAGAACCATTTCAGGTGACCTCTTGAAGCTCATCGAGAGAATGCCAAGAATGTGCAAAGCAGTAATCAGAGCAAAGAAACTAGAATATAAAACATGTTCTCAGTTATTTCACCTTTTTTTGTTAAGTCCATAACTCCACATGTGTTCATTCATAGTTTTGATGCCTTCAGTGAGAATCTACCAATGTAAATGGTCATGACAATAAAGAAAACACATTGAATGAGAAGGTGGGTCCAGACTTTTGGCCTGTACTGTAGTCGTTTGTGGGGCTGTTTGATATCAGCTTCGGTTGACATCCATCTTCTTTACAAGGCGGAGCAGCAGCCGCTGAGCCAGATCGCTGGAATGGCTTTTAGCAACGAGAGGGCCCATCAAACCAGGCGCGGAACCATGAGAGCTGCGCGGCGGCATTAAATATTTGCTCTGCTCTCGGTTCATAAAGGCTTAATCGCTGCGATGCGCACGATTCATTACCGGCCACATCAGAAAAAATGACGGATGCCCTGCATAATGGCCGAACTCTGACTGATGCGAGCGGCAGAGGCAAAGGGCGGCGGCTCTAAACGCCGGGGCTCCCGGAACGCCGGCGCTAAATTAAAGAACGATTTAGCCCGGCCATTTGTTAGCGCGGCCTGACGTCTGGCTGCGTCCTCCGAGGCGCCATCCTTCCTGAACTCTTCTCAGGTAAAGATGAACAACTTTAATGACGCCATTTGCTTAATGTCCTCCGGCATAAATCTCTCTCGCAAGCGCCGAGAACTCATTTGCCCAACTTGGCCCGTGGAGCTCTAAATCAGCGGCTTCCGGATCGTGTTGCCGGCGCTGTGTTTACCCCGAATGTGCCGTGAAGCCGGAGTTTAAGATATCATTGTAACGATGTAAAAGACGCATCGGAGGAAGTTCGTAATTTCTCCGAAGTAGAGGCGTTCTGGTGGCAATGTTGGCAGCTCCCCAAAAAAAAAAAAACCAAAAAAGAAATGAGATGAGAACCAAATTAGAGACGCTAAACTAAATTAGGGGGTGCAATTGACCCTGTTTAACCAAAAACTGTCAGCGTAAAATTGTATTAGGAACATATCACATGCTACCGAGTGGTGATGTTAGGGGTCCCTTTAACTACACCAAACTCCGGTGTTGGCACTGTTTAAAGAAGGCCATTATCGTTAACGCCGCTGCTGATGATGGTAGAGGGGCCAAGTGTCAATGATGCCGCGGAACACTCTGTAATGAGAGACGCGGCGCCGTGTCCTGACCCGGCGCTCCGATGGAGCTCAGACGCGGCCCGGTGGGGGCTGGGTCTCGCATAATCGTAACGACGAGCTGAATATAGAGCATAAACCAGCTCCTTGGGGCGTGGCGGCCTGGGACGCCGCGTGGCGGGCCGATCTCCAGGTCCTAGTTGTGGGCAGAGACGTTGGCGGCGGGAACGGGTCGAGGGCCAATGACTTTTCTCGTAGTAATTTCACTTACGGATACGTGCCGACATCTGTTCGCTCAGTACAATAAAGAGAAGAACATGAAAACGTGAGTGTCTACATTTACATTTCCAGCATTTACCAGACGCCCTTATCCAGAGCGACTTACAATCAGTAGTTACAGGGACAGTCCCCCCCCTGGAGACACTTAAGTGTCTTGCTCAGGGACACAATGGTAGTCAGTGGGATTTGAACCTGGGTCTTCTGGTTCATAGGCGAGTGTGACTACTACCACCCTGCTACGAGCCCAGGCAGCATGAAAAGCCACAGATCCTACAAAATGTACCCATACACTCCGAATAAATGGATATACAGCCAGTTCACCCTCACTTAACACACCCTTCGGGTCCTGAGCTGAATCAGGTGTGGCGGAATCCATATAAAGTTTCGAATAAAGTTTCGGTTTGATTAGAACGTTGAGCAAGATGACGCGGCGCGCCGATGTGGTTTTTCTTCCCCCCGTCAGGCGGAAAAGGAGGGGAGAGTCGTGCTCGGCATGAAACTGACAGCTACACCTACAGAAATTCCTCGGCCGATTACCATGACAATTTCAAAGTCAAAGATGCACGGGGAAGCGCTCCATTGTCTTGCGTTGCGTTGTTGTTGTCCTTCTTCTTCTTCTTTGTTACACTCCCACTGACACACACACACACACACACACACACAAACTGTTCTATACCCCCCCCCCTCCTAAAGTTGCAGAATATAGATTATCACTTTGAGAGGAGATTAGTTCAGATGTGTTCAGCCTTCCCTGGAGTATCTGTCCTGCAGCCGGCTGCTATCGGAGCTGGGACGTCACCCTCTGTGACAGAGAGAGAGAGAGAGAGACACGTTTTTTATTTCCCGCCTGACAACGTGAGTATGGCGTGCGGCGCTTCTCCTTTCTGGGTTCTCATGCCATCTTTTCTGCCTCTGTGCCATTACGTGAAAGTGCATGCTGTCGAGGGCACGGATGGTGCACTCTGCTCGGCGGGCGGAGAGAGAGAGAGAGAGAGAGAGAGAGAGAGAGGGACCCTTCATGCCAATTATGCCATGTTATCATGTGTCAGCGCTGCGCCTTTTCATTTTGTCGAGGGTTAAATCATTTAATCGTATGTATTTTGGCCGCTCAGAAACTTACAGCCGGGTTAAAAGCCCTCCAAAGCTCTACAAACTCTTAAAAATAATAGGCGAGGAGTGACATTAATATTTATCCTGGCTTGCACAGTTTATCATTAATGTACTTTTAAAAATAATTATTTACAGTCAATTAGGAAAAAAATACACATGCCGCCGTGCGATCGATGTGCTTATTAAACCCAAAATATAATGTCATTAACGTTAATCGTCAGCAGATTATTCTGAGAAAAGACCCCCCGAATTCTCCCCTGTGTGCGGATATGCCCCCCGCCACACACACACACACACACACACACACACACACACCAGGCACAGACCAATCCTTTTGATGGCGAGCATCTACACAAAAGTAACACCTACACTAAATTGCTAAGAAAAACAGCCTCCCACTCGGTGGGGTGAAAGAAAAAAATTCTTGTCGTGCGGAATCTCCCACTGTTCCGTCTCCAGATCTCGCCTCGACTCCGGAGCAGCTTGTTGGCCGTTCGCTCCCCTTTGACGAACCCTCATCTGGGTCTGGTGGGCGGCTCTTGACAGGCCGCTTTATGCAGGCCTGTCGCGCGGCTGACCGGCGTTCCGAGGGCCGATGCCGAGCTCTCTGTTCCCGGCGCCTTTTCTCCCTTTTCATCTGCCTTTTGTCTGCGCCTCTGTTTTCCAGGAGATAAAAGTGACCTCGTTCCTGTGACTATTTCAAAAAAATATTACATATATATGCATGCGCATGCATTTTATTTATGTTTTGGCGTCTGCGGCACGTCCAAATTAATGCGGTTAAGTGTGGAATTTCAGGTGTCCCTTCCAATTGAAATCCTTTTTCTTTTCTTTCTTTTTTTTTTTTTTACAACAAATGCAATTAAGACAGGAAACGAGGAGGTGGAGGATTATACAGCACAGGATGTAGCCATGCAAGCGCCTCTGAAACAAGTTCCACCGAGTAAAACTCGCTGTACATGATCGTGGTTAATATGTGTAATATGCACGTAGGCCAGGGCGGGATTCGGCCGCGATTAATACGTTTAGCGGGGGAACGTAGAGTATTTTGGCCCTCGTTGTGCACGTTCAGGCTCGGGCCCCCGAATTTAGCTATGCAAGCACCTCTGAAACAAGCCACACCGAGTAACACATGATCGTGGTTAATATGTGTAATATGCACGTAGAGACCCCGATGTCCACGAAATGGGATGACCGGAGCTCCGATGCAGAGTGATTGTATCAGAAACACAACAAAGAAACAATGCCAGGCCAAGGGACACAAAGGTCACTTGATGAATCCTCGCGTGCATAAGTCATTTGACCCCGGGTGACACGGAGCACATGCGGAATAAAGCGGGGAAGAAAGACCCCCGAATGCAGCAACAGCCACGCGTGGGCGCGGCATACACAGGAGCCATCGTTCCCCGCGGTGACCAAGGGCCAATGGGCAGCGGGGAGGGGCGGGGCCCTGGCAGCCCAGACGGGCAGCTTCGGCGAGGCATGCAAACATTTTTGCGCGCGTGGGCGCGCAGCCGAAGACGAGCGCGCCTGAAGAAGTTCCCTTATTCCGCCGGCGGAGGAGGGCGCGAGAACTCCCGAAAATGCGGAACATTCCGGATTCGGCCGTTGCCACTGTTCCGCGCTGAAGCCACAGCTTTTGTTGCCTCTTGGCCGCGGCCTCCGCGATTATCCATTGAGAGTGACCCCCCCCCCCCCCCCCGCCCCTTAACAGCGAATCCTGGGGGTCCGATTTATGTCGAAACATGAAGTGATTATTCACTCCGCATGGTCGCCGAGAGCGACCGGGCCTGTGCCACGGCCGTGGAAAATGGCCGTCCATACATCAGCTTTATTGCAATTGGATTGGCGGACGTCGGCCGTGCAGGGTCCCGACGCGCGCCATTGAACGGCCGCAATTTCCATTTTAAACCAGAAATCCGGGGCGGCTGCGCTCGGCGCGGTTCGGCCGCGATCGATGCGTTAGGCGGGGGGGACGTTGAGTAGTTTGGCCCTCGTTATGCACGTTCAGGCCCGGGCCCCGCGTCTGAAGGGTTTCCCCGGGTTAACCGGGCCCGGCACGTCCCTCCAATCAGCTCTGTCACCGGCCTGTCGCGCGGTTATTCACCTCCGCGCCATTAGGGATAACAAACGCCGCCCGGCGGCAGGATGTTAATGCGGAGCCTCGCGCTATCGAGCGGCCGGGGGGTGATTTGCGGCGCCACACTCCAGTCGATATCCGGCGAGGGGATGAAACCGCGCCGCCGATATGACGTCTGCAGAGGGTCGGCGGCCTTTGACCCCCGTTCTGGTCCGACTCAGGCCGGCAGGATGTTTTTCTCCTCCGCTGTCTGTTCGGCGGTTGCAGACTGGCGGTCCTGAGCGGTGACGGCAGCGTCCGCCCCCGTCGAAGCCGCTTCTTGTGTTTTTTTTGCAGGGGCGGCAGCAAAAAATACAAAGGCGGCGGCGTGACACGAGGTAACCGGGCATTTCCACTAAAAAAGATGGCCGCAGCTTCGCCTGCTGATCACAACGTTCTCAAACAACTGCAAGAAAAGCCCAGTATTATTCACTGATAGATAGATAGATAGATAGATAGATAGATAAGAACAAGTACATTCCCATATATTCTTCTCGAAAATCTCTATATCTCACAGCATCAGTGAAATTTCCAGTTAGCCAGGCCAAGGCTACATTCATTCAGAGAGAAAAAATAATGTGTATAGCAAGCAAAAGCACACACACACACACACACACACTGCACAAAGGGGGAATTTATCAGTAGAGAGTGTGAAGAGGGCGCCACAAAAATTTCCTCTCGGTTTAAATATGTGCAACAACAACAACAAAAAAAAGTATTATATATGTATATATATTTATATGTAGGAATGAAGAGAGTCTTGCACTATTCAGCGTGTGTATTTCGGATTCTTAGAATATTTTGGATTACACACACACACACTTATATATATATATCTGAATATCTGAGAACCATTAAATCCTCTGCCACGGTCGGATAAAAAGACGCCTGACGCCAGGGTCGTTGCTCTCAAGGTGTTTCCATTGTGACCGCAGCTCATTTTAAAAAGGATTAATTAATATTAAAGGACACGAGGCGGCTCTGGAAATAGAACATGAAGCTCCACTGCGCCGTTTTTAACTGCGGTTCCGCGCCAGAACCGGGGGCCCGCGCGTCGGGCCCCCACGGGCTCGCTGCCGCCCCCTGCCGCCGGCCCGTGGAAACGCCCCCGGATCGGACACCATTAATATTCAACTTTTTTATCCATTTACTTGTTTCTTGTCCGGGTGGTCGGTGAGTGGGAATGGTGGGAAATCTGTCAGCTTTCCGCCATTAATGGCGCCCGGTGGTTTATTCTAAAAAAGAAAAGACAAATAAAAAAGCCACTAAAAAGACCTCGTTTGCGTGTCCGTGGGCATGCTTTCGACACGAACTGCCGGCCGTCGGAGCGTCTTAAACAACCGAACACGATAAACGTGGCGAACTATTGAAATATATTCCACCTCGAACCGCTCGACACGGAGCGAGTTTCTAAACCCACGGGGGGATTTCGCGGGAGAAACAACCTCGGGTGGAAACTGGCTTTTTTTTTTCTTCTTTCTTTCTTCTTCTGCTCTACTTTTTTTTCTAAATTCCATTTTTAGATGTGCGTGTAGTTTTTTTTTTTTTTCTTTTTCTTTAACACCAAAGTCAGCAGTTTTCCAAAAGTTTATTCCATGCATTCGGCGTTCCTTTAAATACCAACAGAGGGCAAGAAGTCTAACAACAAGAGGAATATTAATAATAACGATACTGATGATAATAATAATAATCATCATAATAATGGTGTGAAGTAACAGACATCCAGTCACGCCTGCGCGGCTATAAATAACCGCGGCCGAGACGCGGCCTGCTTTCCAGCAGCTTTATTCAAATCGACTTTCCGCCGCGAAATCAGCCGCGGATGGGTGTTCCGTGCTCGGCGGGACTCGTCACTTTCCGACGCTCCTGCTCCGGAATGGCCTCCATATATGAGCAGGTTTGGGTGTACCCCTGAGTGGCCGGATGCACCCCATTTATGGCTCGAACGCGGCGCCGGAATATAATTTTCCGCGGCTGGCAAACGTTACTGTCAAATGTAAAAAAAAAAAAAAAGAACCGCTTCTGTTTTTATAATTGTTCGTTTTTATTTAGCTGTATTTGCTGTAATATATATAAATATATGTACATCGGCTTGGCGCTTCAGGATTCTCCGCTGACGTCACGGGGCCGCGGGCCAATCAGCGTTCGCAGCGCCACTTTCTTTCTCTTTTTTCCCGACTCCCCGGTCCATATATGGGCAGTGACGTCACGGGACATTCACCGACTCCCCATAAATACATTACGGCCACGAGCGCAGCCCGCAAAGGTCCGTCACCCAAGCAGCGGGTCCGATGACGGCGCGACGACGACGACAACAACAACAACAACAACAACTTTAAACAAACAACAACAACAAAACGATGACAGCGAAGGCGCTGGAGAAAATCCCCGTCACCGGCGCGTTCGTGCACCCGCTGCCCGAGAGCCTGTACTCCGTGGAGGACCTGGCGGCCAGCCTGCCGGCGTCGGTCGCGGTCTTCCCCGGCGCGGACTTGGGGGGCCACTACGAGCAGATCGCGGGCTCCGCGGCGGGTAAAAAAAAAAACTAAAAAAAAAAAAAAAAAACTTCCAGAAGCCTCTCCATAAAAAAAGAAGTCGGTGTGCGCGGTTGTCTCTGAACTTTTTTTTTGATGTTGTTGTTGCAGAAGGTCTGATCAATGGAGACCTGAGCGCGGAGAAGCGGGCCCTCGACCTGCCCTACGCCGCCGGCTTCGCGCCGCCCCCCGGCCCCAGGAGCCAGGCCTTCACCTACACGGGCAAGTTCTCCATCGACTCGCAGTACCCGGGCGCCTGGAACCCCGAGGGGGTGATCAACATCGTCAGCGCCGGCATCCTGGGCATGACCCAGCCGTCCTCCGCCTCCTCGTCGCCCGCCTCGTCGGCGTCGCCCGGCGGCCACTTCTCCGGGGCGCTCAGCTGCACCGTGGCGCAGAGCCAGGCGGACATGGAGCACATCTACTCGCCGCCGCCGCCGCCGCCCTACTCGGGCTGCGGGGAGGTGTACCAGGAGCCCGCTCCCTTCCTGCCCGCGTCCACGTGTCCCATCTCGTACCCGCCGCCGTCCTACTCGTCGCCGATCATCCCGGACTACGCCGGCTTCTTCCAGCCCCCCTGCCAGAGGGACATGCCGTCCGTCCCGGAGAGGAAGCCCTTCTCCTGCCCGCTGGAGTCGTTCCGGGTCCCCCCGCCCCTGACCCCCCTCAACACTATCAGGAACTTCACGCTCGGCGGCCCGGGGCCCGAGGGACCCCGGCTGCCGGCGGCGTACAGCCCCCAGAACCTGCCCCTGCGTCCCATCCTGCGGCCCCGGAAGTACCCCAACCGGCCCAGCAAGACGCCCGTGCACGAGCGGCCCTACCCCTGCCCCGCCGAGGGCTGCGACCGCCGCTTCTCCCGCTCCGACGAGCTGACGCGCCACATCCGCATCCACACCGGCCACAAGCCCTTCCAGTGCCGGATATGCATGCGCAACTTCAGCCGCAGCGACCACCTGACCACGCACATCCGGACGCACACGGGCGAGAAGCCGTTCGCCTGCGACTTCTGCGGCCGCAAGTTCGCCCGGAGCGACGAGAGGAAGCGGCACACCAAGATCCACCTGCGGCAGAAGGAGAGGAAGTCGTCGTCGTCCTCCTCATCCTCGTCCAACCAGCAGCACGGCGGCCACACGAACAATTAACACTATTCCACGTTCCGGGGCTCGACCGCGGAGAGGGAAAAGGCGGCCAGCGACACTTTATTGACCGGACGCTGCGATTGGCCGAGCGCGTCGGCCAATGGGAAGGCGCGGTTTAATTGCCGCGGGTCAGCGATTGGCTCGAATCCCGTCAATCAAAACGAAAGTTTTTTTTTTTTTTACTATTTGTGGGGCTCCGGCGACAGAAAAATCACGATCGTTATTATTATTACTTGAAGATAAAAAGAAGGGAGGAGTGTGTTCTTTCTTTTTATATATATAAAAACTAAGTACTAGGCTCGTTTCTCGGCATTTTGTTCGTTGTTCCTCCTCTTGTGCCTTCTTTTCTTTGCCTGTTCTGTTTTGTACATTTAACTACAGGTCCGCGCGATCTTATCTAATATGGGATCTTGTACAGATATATTTTTGTATTCTGCGTTTTTTTCCGTGTCACCGTGGGGTGTGTTACGTTATAATATATATGTGTGTGTATATATATATATATAAAATATGTAGTCCCCACCTCCTTGAAAAGCTGTAAATAGTTTGGAACTGTGGTGAGTGCTCAGTGACTGATGTCGGGTCGTAAATGTGATCTAATTATTTCTTGTCGACTAAAAATAAACAAACAAGTCAATAAAAAAGAAAGAATGGAACGAAAAGAGAGAAACGGGGCAGATTCGCTTTAATGAACCGCCGGGCGCGCGCCGGACGGCGGGGAGTTTCCCGCGCACGCAGCGGCTCGTTCTGACTCACGCACCCACACACACACACACACACACACACATATACACATATATACACACACAAACACACATATACACATATATACACACACACATGCGGACACACACCCACACACACGCACAGACATACACACACTAAAGTTGTCTAAGTTTACTGTGCTGCATGGACAAGGTTCGAAATAACGCTAATTGCACTAGTTGATGTACTACTGTGGATTTGTCCAGTTTTATTGCGTGACTGTGTTCAGCTACAGTAAAATAATTGTGGGTTGATGATAAACGAACGATAAAAGTTCCTCTCCACAAGCCTGCAGATGTTCCACAGAATTGATTTACCAAATGGACCACAGTTGCGAAATAAACCCGCAGAAGGCGGGAGGCGGACAGCTCACCTAACACGCGTGTCCGTGGACCGTGGGACGGAGAAAAAACCTGGAGATCGCAGTCTAACTGGAAGTGCGGAGGAGAGATGAACAGGAAAAAAGGTGCTATAATCGGAGACGAGGACGCTCCAGCGGCAGGGAAGGCGACCCTGGCGACGAGAAAACTGCGAGGAAAAGCGCACCACGGTCCCGTCTGCAAGTCCCCACGCATAACGGTACATGATAAAAAAAAAAAAACTCGCCCACTTATTGCTTATCTCGTTACAAACAGGACACGGCTGTTTGGTACCCGTGGACAATATGAAATCTGATCATTAATATTGTCATTAATATTACCCCCCCCCCCCCCCCCCCCCCCCCCCCCCCCCCCCCCCATGAGATTCTGACATGCGCTATAACACACACGAAGAAATGGAAGGCAGTACCCTTCTAAAGAACAATAAACGTACCTGTGCTAGTAGGTTTTTTTGGTACCCTAGTCATCTGTAGCCTTTAAGGCCTTTGAGTGCCTGTCATGACTTATATTTACATATAAGTACGATGTGGGGGTCTGCTGTGGGGTCAAAGACCGTGCGGAAGGAGCCACGGACGTGGGGAGTCTGGGCCTGAACCGGCAACCTTCAACTCACAGGCACAGCGAGCTAAACATTGCTGGATGTCTGTCACTGATATATTTTCGTGTTTGATGTTCTGTCATTGATATGTTTTCACAGTCCTTTTGTCCTTTTTTTGCATCATGCTGCTTTTACAAACATGGAAAAATTGGCCAGACCCACTAGCCATTCTGTCACTATTGTGCAGCTGAAATCTGGCAATTTACCCGCATTTCTGTTGGTACGTTGTCTTAATCGGGATCATTTCCATGTGGTGCAGGTTCATGGGTACAACTGTGTACCCTATGTTTCCCAAATCATGTTCCTTTAAAGGCACAACATGGTATCACAAAGGACCTGTCCTGTGATTCTTGAGGTACAATGTACCTGGAGGTTTAATATTGTACCCTGTGTGTACCCGTTCAAAGCAACGGAAACGGAATCAGCGTCAGTCTAATCTGGATCAGATGTTAATTATGACAAAATGTCTTTGTTCTCGTGAAACAGTGGCGCGGTGCGTGTCGAGGAACAGACTCTGAGCAGCTACGCGGTTTTCTTCTCATCAGATAATTCATCAGTTTGGAGTTCTTCTAGAACATCTCTACACGCCAACACGAACCGCTTTACCTCTTTCGCCAGAATAATGTGTTTTACAGCAGCATCTGTTGGGAAAAAAATCTTTCCCCACTGCCTAAAAGTTTTTCACAGAGCGGCATATAAAAATGAACAACAAAAAAAAAAGAACAGAAAGAGGCAACGCAGTGCGTTAATGGATAAGCTTCACACTGGAGTTAATAATCAGAACTGAGTGAGGTGAATTCATATTTTAATCATACTTTGGTCCCGTCAATGCAGAATGTAGAAACAGTCATGCAAAATCCAGCAATAAATAAACTCAGTGCAATATGAGAATACATCTTTCGTGTGTAGGTTTTACATTCGGTATCCATACAAAAAATACAATAATACAACAAGATTTATAGCATTTAATCCCCCCCCCCCACACACACACACACAGACAGACACACACACACACACAGCCGCATCTACAATAATACAATAAAATGTATAGCATTTAATCCCAAAGATCCAGGTTTTGCATGTTTAAGTACAAATATAGAACCCAGAATAGTAACACACACACACACACACATGCAGAAACACAGACAGACACACACACACACACACACATCTACAAAAGTACAATAAAATGTATAGCATTTACTCCCAAAGATCCAGGTTTTGCATGTTTAAGTACAAATATAGAACCCAGAATATTGTCCCGGGCGACACTGCGGTCACCTGCTGTCCGTCCCCCGTCCCCGTCGCACCGACACCTCGGGTCCGGGGTAGGGCTCCGCCCCGCAGGAGAAGCTCTCGGGCTGCGGGACCTCGAGCAGCCACGCCTGCGCCTCGTCGCTCCTCGCCGCGGCCTCCAGGACCCGGAAGTAGTGGCAGTCGCGGCCGTCGCCGGGGTCGTACGGCGGGGCCAGGATGTCGAGGAAGGCCGCGGGCCCTCCCACGGCGCGGATCTGGTGCAGGTTGTCTTGGAGGGGGGTGAGGACGCAGGGCCCGCTCTCCTCGGAGAACTCGCCCGTGGAGCGCAGCGTGGAGCGCCACAGCGCGTCCTTGTGCGCGCCGGGCGCCAGCGGGGGGTCGAACAGGCCGTCGCACTCGCCGTCCGCGGGCCGGTCCAGCTTGTCGAAGGAGCGGATGTTCACCTTGCCGTACAGCACCTTGAGGATGCCGTCCATGCCGGGGTGGTCGTGCAGCGGGATGGACGCGCCTCGGCGGAGCAGGAAGACCCCCATGCTGAACGCGTCGGTCTGGCAGATGTGCATGTACGTGACCGGGGGGCTGTGGCGGCTCGGCTTGGAGCTCTTGGTCTTCGGCGCGGCGATCCTCAGGTCCGAGGCTCGGATCTCGCCGGCCAGCCGCACCAGCTCCGCCTGGGCGTCCGGACGCGCCTTCCCGTCCGCCGAGGCGAAAGTCGTGTGCGCCTGGTCGGCGATCTTCTGGATCAGGGGGGGTTTGGCGTCCCGCGGCATTTTGCGTCGCACGGAGAACCAAAATAATAATAATAATAATAATAATAATAAAAACCAGCGTCGGTTTTGAAAATAATCCGTCGCGCAACAAAACAACTCCGCGTACGCGCCCGTCCGCCCGCCCGCTACCCCGTTCGCGGTGACGGGGGTCCGCGCGTCCCGCCGCCAGGCGCGCCGGGACTTGTAGTTCACTCCCCCGCGCACGCCGCGACGCGCGGCGCCGGCCGGACTACACTTCCCATGCGCCCCTGCGCGCCGGCGACCAGGGGAGGGGGCAAGGCCAGCCAGGCCGTTCAACTCTCCGACTTCTCCGGCACCCCCGCCCGTCCCGAGTGGAAAATCAGTTTCCACGTTTTTGTCCCGTTTATCTTTTACTTTTCCTTCGGCAAATAGGCGTTATGTTCGCAACGCGTCCACACACTTCAGAAGAAAATTTAGATTCAAACAATCATCATCTCACATTATTCCATCACATATTTCTTTTTAATGCCTATTATTGTACGCCACGTCCACAGACGATTTAATACCTCATATGCAAAATCATCATCATTAAACACTTTTTATTTTTTTTGCACCAGAAAATGAGAACGAGAATGGAGACCCCACTGAGAGTACTGCAACAGCGTGGGATTTGGACAGGCGTGGTGGGAGGGGTGTTCCGTTTCTGGTTCACCCTGATGCTGAGCGGGTCGAAGGCGTGGCTGGGCCGAGGCCGCTCCCTTCTTTCATCCTGCCACAAAGCCCCCATGAAAGGCCGGCCACTTCAGACCTGATGAGACAGGCGCATCCAAATGGCGCCTCCGCTCCCGTAATTCAGTCAGCCTCCACTCAGGAGCCGAGATATGGAAATCAGGTGGACTGACGCGCACGGCCCACGTTTCCACTGTCCCTGGTCTTGCATTAAAAAAAAAAAAAGTATAGTGAAGTGAGTGACACAGTGCACACAGTGAAATTTGTCCTCTGCATTTAATCCATCACCCTGAGTGAGCAGTGGGCGGCCATGACAGGCGCCCGGGGAGCAGCGTGTGGGGACGGTGCTTTGCTCAGTGGCACCTTGGCGACAACCTTCTGATTATGCTTCCTTAACCGCTAGGCCACCGCTGCCCCTGTGGAATTTTTTTTTTTTATATATTCATTACAAGTGATGATTGGCAGATCGCCATCTCACTCGCCTATGAACCAGAAGATCCGGGTTCGAATCCCACTTACTACCATTGTGTCCCTGAGCATGACACTTAACCCTAAATTGCTCCAGGGGGACTGTCCCTGTAATACTGATTGTAAGTCGCTCTGGATAAGGGCGTCTGATAAATGCTGTAAATGTAACATTACTCCCAACATTACTGATGATCGGTCAAAATTGGATTTATAATGCAGAAATGTCCGACTTCTGAAAAACACTCGGCTCTTGGCTGTGGCTGAAAGGTTGTAGGTTATAAAACAAATGACCTATTCCACAGTGTCCCCATTCTTCCAGATGCACTGGTAACATGAAACTGTTTGAATAGGCAGCGTTGCTTTACATTTTAAATAAATTACATTTTTAGGGAAATGTGTTTTTCCGGTGACAGTCGGCGCATTGTCGTCAGACGTACACATACGCTCATCAGCTGGGGGGAAAACGGGCGACGCAGGATAAGTAATCGTTTCCCCGTCTGCCTATGTTCGGCGGAGATAAAGGCAACATTATTCTCCGCCTTTCGAAATGTGCATGACTAACATTGCGCAGAAGTCAAGCGCGCGGCCGCGGCCAAGAGTCCTGAATGACCGCGCCGATTCTTCTCAGGCCCCGCCTTCCGCCGGTGGGACAATATGGCTCTCTAACGGCCCGGCCTGAACGCGCCCATTGTCAGGGCCCGTTCTCTTCTGTCATAATGGCGGCTTGCATACTTCTGGCCGGCGCTAAATCGGCAGGCTCACAAGGAACGGCGTTGTTGAAGCGCGCCAACAATGGCGCGGCGCGATGAAAATTCATGAGTCCGCCGCTCGCCGGGAAATTGTTGGCATAATTCGGTGGCAGAGGGCAATGCAAACATTTGTTCTTTGCGTCGGGAAAAGGTGCGTCGCGTCCGAGAGCCTCTGAACGGTCTCCTGGTGAGATGAATAATGGGCCTCCTCCGTCACGGCTTTGTGTCATGCTAATTTCCCGCGCTCATCAAGCACCTTCGTTGTAAGTCAGGCCACGAGAGGCTAAGAGCCAACGTGGTACGCGTTCGCTCGAGATCAACGCCAGGCGAGCTCGCGTGGGCTGACAATGGGAGGTGTTCCCAGTTTTCTGACTTTGTCCGGCGTGGCATGAAATGGGGAAGGAGTAAAATCCATGCGTTTTTTTCCCGCCATAAATCTGATTAAAGAACGTCATTCCTATCAGCAAAAGAGCGGACGCTAGATAGCATTCTAGAACATTCGAGGTGGATGCTGTGCTGCTGTAGGGTGCGTAACTTTTACAGACTGCAGCAGGACCACGTCCTCGCCCCCACGGGAGGTGTGGGTTCTCGGCAACAGGTCCTGACACACCGGGTAATGTCCGATCTATCACCAGGCTGCGTGGGGCTTTGTCTTTCACGCATGGCCTCTGAAGCGGAACCTGCCGTGCCGCCGCTCCAGATGAGGAGGGATGACGGGCCACACTTCGCAGCCGGAGGAGAATGAGCTTTGTTTTGGAGCCCCCCCCCATAGCACTTAGTTTATTACATGGATGACAGTCGGCCGGCGACTCGCGCCCAGGCCCAGCCGACCCCACTGATTCTGGGACACAGTTCACAAGAGACAGCAACACGCAGATAGATCAACAAATGGAGGGGCACTGAGGACGTCGACGCCCTGAAACCATCACACTCCACGAAATCCCTGTTGGTTGCCAGTTTTGAAAGATGTTATGTAAGCCATGATTTATAAAAATACAATTAAAGTTATTCTTCTGGGTACATATTTACACACCAGTGAACCATGTGCTATGTTATAGTATTAAGAAAATTGGGCCCAGCGACCAGATAAGAAGCCCAGTACCCCAGGCGTTGGGAAAGACCAAAGATCCGGGAAATTTGGCATGCTGTGTGCTGATTGGTCAGTCTCCTCCAGTCCTGTAAGTGCCCCTGACGTTCACGTGAACAGCTGCAATGGAGGAGAACCAACCAGTCCAAGCACCGGAAGAACGGATCGATTTAGCCGAGCAGAGGAGCCCTGCATTTCTGGCCATCTTAACTGAGATGCGTCTCTATTAAAAGTAATGTGCTATGAAGTCTGGGAAATCTCAGGGCCAACTCTTTCCACCAAGAAGCGTTAGTAGAGGGATAAATGTCTCATTAACTCCACCCAAGGCCCATGGTGGTGGATCACATGATCAAACCACTCAGGCTGGGCTAATAATTCTAAAAAAGTTATGAGAAAAATGAGCTGGAGATAAAAGTAATGTTGCGGATGCTCTACGTAGAGCGAGTTAGGTTTACCGCGGTAAAGGCCTTGTTAGAAGTAAATGTAAAGAGACTGCTGGTACAATACAAAGCGGTAAGAGTTTTTGGGAGGGGGGAGCGGCGCGCCGACTGCAGATACTTACAAGTTACCAGGCTCCTGTCAGCCTGGTGGAGGTCCCCATTGCTATGCTAATTTGGACCCCTTGTCGCAGGGAGCTGTCCCTGTCAAGGTGAACAGCCACGGAGGGAGGGACAGTGGGCAGGAAGGAGCTCCTCTCCCCCACCGGGGGGCTCCGGGGCTTTGTGCGAAAATGATGTATGAGACAGCGTCTCCTTTGGAGCCCGAGGAGAACACGACAGAGTAGGTAATGCCAGAGAAAACACTGTCCCCATAATGGAGACGGATGGCCCGCGTCCTGTCAGACCGTTATTGTGGGGGACCAAGATTGAGACGGGCCCGGCCAATAAGGGAGCTCATCCACTCGGCGGCTGACGTCTGGCGGGCGCGCTGGCCCTTGCCGGTGGCCTTCCACCCCGGATGGAGTGACGGGACCTCAGTGGGACCGTCGGCGGCACCTGGACACGGGGCATTCCTGGCATTGCATTCACGGGCCAGGTTTTCTGGGAAACCTGCAGCAGGCAGGATGGAGGATTCAGAGGAGGGGCCCCACGACGGCCCCACAGAATGACGTTTTTTTTGTTTTTTTCCCCGCACGTCTCTGTCTTGAATACGGGCGAGACGGAACAAGATAATGACCGTTCGACGGGAGACAGACACGGCCCCCTCGAACAATGGCGAATGCTGCTTTAATTCAGTCACGATGAGCCCGACGCGATGGAATAATGGTGGTCCAAACACCTATAGGGGAAAAAACAGTTTGACACACTGAATCACTTCCTGTCATCGTGTCCACACGGCTGAGAATAACCTATGCGGGTTTTTCGACATTCAAGAAAGGGGCTCTTTTTTTTTTTTTTTTTTTTTTTTGCGTGAACAGGATGCGCGCAATTAACCACAATCGAGATTAAAATACAGAAAGCCGATTAAAGTCTGAGGTCATATGCCAACCCGAGCGAAATATGCAAGAAACATTGGATGACCGCCTCAAATAACACGGCCGGGCGCAGTTATTTGCATCTCTGGTTGAGGCTGTTGCTACGCTAACTGCTACAAAGGCTGCATTCTCTCGTTTTAGCGTCTCAGACATGCAGCTCCACTACAAGGACCAAATGTCCTTTGTATTAGTGAGCTATGTGAATGAGAGAGCCAAGCATTATTTTGTGTGTGTTATCTTAGTTACTGACGTCTTTTAACCAGGAATCAAGGTTTCTACAATCACGTTTATCTGAGGGTCACTATTTGCCAACGTCATGCTTGCTAAGGGCAAATTTCCCAATTTCACTTGTCATCTTCATACCACAATAAAGGAATTTCTGAAAGGTTGTGAAATCTGCCGTTTGGCGTGCGTGCTCCGGGGACAACCGTATTGTCACTGTGATTCAACTCACTGTATAACAATGACAACCGCGAGTTTCTAATTTTGGAACGCAACTTCCTCCTTCTGTTCTTGTTTTGGTTTACTAGCGCGCTGCCGTTGCGTATTTCCCATACAAAGATTCTGTCTGGATTTTGGATGGCGGCCCCTGTCGGAGGTGAAGGGGGCGTGAGCGTGAGTTTTGGTTAGGCCCGACCAGCCTCCACAGACGGGTCACGTGGGGCCGCGCCTCCGTCCGGATGGAGAGTTTACGGGGGAAGGGGTGGGAGGGGGACGCCGATGTGTCTCAAAACAAGGATCCGAAACCCAATGACCAGGTTCCACTCAAAAGGTCAAAGGTTGCTCTTCAAGGCATTGGCTGATATTGTTCACGCCACCAAAGCCCACGCAGTCTATGATTCACCACTGGATGATCGGAGAAACGCATGCAGGGTCAAATGATTCTAGGGAGGCGGTGTCATCACACCGGGTTCCCACTGCAGTAAAAAAATGCAACGTAGTAATAAAAAAAAAAAACTTTTGTTGTACTTTTTTTAACCACACATTTAGACGAACTCATTAAAGTCAATGCAATGTAGTTCATTTTAACTATAACACACACACACACACACATGCTTTTTGACAGTAGCACTAATGGTAAAGGTGAGATTTAAACACACACACTCAACATAAGGCACACACCCACATATTGCTGAATCACACATGCAGCCGCCTTCATGCTTTGTCGTGGGCTCTTAACACTTGTGAATGAATTCACGCACATCGTGAAATGTGTCCCGGGCATTTAACCCATCAAGATTTTTGTGAGCAGTGGGCAGATGCCCGGTGGGCAGTGTACCTCGCTCAAGGGGACCTCAGTGTCACCCTCCAGTTACGAGTCTGCTTCCTTACCCGCCAGGCCACCACTGACCTGCACACCTGTATTATGTGAAACATGAACTGAAGCTGCATACTTAATGAAGTTGTTTAAAAAAAAAAACAACAACATATATATATATATATAGAGAGAGAGAGAGAGAGACATTAATTCCGAATGAATCTGCCTTCCTTTTAATGTTGATTTTGGAGTCTGGGTATGTGACATTTGACCTATGGCACGGGCCAAATGAGACTGAAGCGAACCCTACATACTTCGCTGACTTTGTGCAATGGCCTGGCCGTCCACCGCGGCTCCTTGTTAGAATCTTGTTAGAAGAGCGCACAGACGGGCCCGATGAGCTGGAAAGCCCAGGCTTTTTGCGGCTGGAGGTGACATTCATCTCCGATATGACCGTCTCTGAGAACAAGTCAGGTCATCGCTCTGAAATGAGTGATCATTCCACCGCGCTCGCTTGCTGCTGAGCAGCTGTGGGCGAGGGGGTCAACAAGAGCAGAAGGGCAGAAGGACCACTGGAGTTTTAGATCCTTTTTCTTTGTTTGGAGGTGTTTTCGTGATTTAATGAAAAATTTAAGTTCACTCATCTATGTACAGGTATGATATTACCGGCACTATATGTTAAGAAAGCGCAGAGCAGTGCTTAAAGTGGGACTTGTTCACTAGTGTATGGTTAAAGGCATCCTGAGGGACGGGATGGGATCTGAAGCCCATCTGAAGTGGTTTTCTAGGAGACCTCACACATCCGGGCCGCTTCTTCCGAGGTAAGAGGTGGTTTGGGTTTCAGTGTGTTAGTTTGTCGTGTTGGAGTAAAAAAGCGAAGTGGAACTGAGTGGGCCTGAAAGTGGCGAAGCAGAAGACAGGCATCCATATCTTGTTCAGTTTCATAATGCAACAAAATTAATAGAAAATCAATGACCATGTGACAATGTGCAGTCATTTATGAATTGAACTACTTTTATTCAGTTTTTTCTTTAATCCTATTATGATGCCTTTGGTCAAGTTTATTAAAGTAATAATTTGCTGGTTTATTTGGAGTCACAGATTCACTGATGCCTGATGGTTCTGAGCTCCTCAGTCAGGTGGATGTACTAGAGAGAGATTATTAGGTAAACAGTAAAACTGCAAATGATGGGAATCATTTCATATGCTCCACTCGATCTCAAAGAAAATGTACATTTCTTAACAGCCCAATGGCTTCAAATTATTGAAGATGACCAAGAAAGCACTGAACTTTCCGGTAACAAAAACACGGGGTCGATAAGGGACATCAGCCCAGTATCCCTGGCAACAAAGATCGCAAAGACTGACTGATTTAGAGAAGTGGCGACAGACAGTTTGACACTGTTCCTCTCCCAAGTGGCAGTGACAAATATAGCACAGGGTTACTGCGGCCCACCCCTCCGGCCGCAGCAGCCCCTACGTGTTGAACTTTCCAGTTTTATTCAGGTTTCATTCAGCCCTGTTCCTGGTGGTCCCAGTCCAGCATCTCAGGTGACAGGGCTCACCGGAGCATGGATGGTTCTTCTGCCGACGCTCTAACGCCCTCTATTGGTCGCCACGACTGTTTCACCAACCAAGTATTAAACACAGGCCCAACATTTTGTAGCCCCTTTAATCCCTGACCTCAGGTCATTTTTTTAGAGAACACAGGAGGAGGCACCGGCCAGCTCAGACTGATCCTGGACCAGTGCTTCGTAAAACAGGGGTCACTGGCAGTTGCTAAGAAGCCCTGTCCACCGGAGAGGTCTGTTTGACTTTTGTTTCCGAGCTTCAGAAGCTGGACCTGCTCCCTGCGTGTGTTTAAATCTTTATTTTTTAAAGATAACAAATGTTTTTAACAAAGATTTTGTGTTGTTATTATTATTATTTGCTACGATTATGACTATATTATTCATTACCGTCTTCTTCTTTTAAGGATTTCATGGAAACGCTTCCATTACACCACACCTACTTTTGGTGCAGAAAATAGTTTGGCTTTTAAAAATGCAACTATAACATGACACAGGAAGTGGGGGGAAATGGGATTTCGGCTTTAATGGCATCCGACGTTTGCATAGTAAACAATTGCAGTGGTTCTCATCGCTGGAACACTGCATTATCCCACCCTCTGATTTACAGTCCTGCACTTCAGCAGATGTCTGCTTGTTTTACGACTTCTGGATGGGGTCGCATCACTTTATTGCAGGCCGACAGTCAGCAGTCTCCTTGTTCGCGTTTCAAAGCCGGTGTCCAACCGTCCTCTTTTCTGAGAAATTTGTGGGAATTCCTGCCATTTGTCCCTCCAAGCCCATTCCAGCGGTGAAACGTGGAGCTGCTGTCCACTGTCCACCGCTGGCCGTGACTGACTGCTTCTGTGATGCTTTCTGCCTGTTGCTCAGCAGGAAATGGAGAACTACCCTGCAGCGGGTATATGGGGAAAGGCTATGGTGCTGGTAATTGGGCCAATTAAAACGTCAACCGATGGAGACGGGGGACACTTCATTGCCATTCCATGCACAGGTTTGTGTGAAATGGTGTCTGCAGACCAGGGCCATTAGAACACCACTACCAGGTCTCACACACGAACGCAAGGCTCGCTCATTAGCTGCATCACTGCTAATTAGCAGCGAGGCTCTTCAGAGCCAAGACGGGGCTCCACTCCGAGGGTCACCGTGGGTGGGAAGTGAAGTCGAGGGCCGCGCTCCGGGATGACCATGTGTCTGCGTGGTTAAAGCAGTTTACATGTAACCGCAATGTACAATGGGGACACATTAAACAGACACAGAACCTTCCAAAACTCAAGCTTTGATCAAAAGTAATTCTCGATTATTTGAATTTCCCCACACATTTTATATTATGTTAGGACTTCAAAATCTCCAACTTCTTTGTGCCTGTTAGAGGTCCCCTGTTATGAAGATGATTTAACATTAATACGAGTTCCCCTAGCCTGTCTATGGTCCTGCAGTGGCTAGAAATGGAGATAGGTGTAAATAGTGCTTTGGCCGTTCTGCTTTGCCGTTCAGAGAGGTGCAGCTCAGAAGGTCGGATCTGGAGTTTGTCCCCTTATGACATCATAAGGGGAAAGGTTACCTCCCGAGAAATTTCCCACCCCTCCCCTAAAAAAGCAGCTCCACTGACCATCATGGCTTGAAAATGTGCAAAGCATTGCAATTGTGATTGAAAGTGAAGTGAAAGTGAAGTGAATGTCACTGCAGCACGAAATGGGTCTTCTGCTTTTAACCCAGCACCCTTAGTGAGAAGTGGGTGCCTGGGGATCAGTGTGTGGGGACAGAGCTTTGCTCAGTGACACATTGGCGGACTAAAGTGACCCTATTATCGAAAGGCTCCTGTGAGGATCGAACTCACAACCCCTGGTTTACAAGACCAGTGCTCAGGCCACTGAGCTATGAAGCCATTCATAATAGGGGAACTTTAAAGAATCTACGCTTATCCCAGAGAGTAGCAACCTTAATGCACCTAAAGAATGTAATCAAAATTATTGAAGTCTGAGAGAAGCATTTGTTCAATGGGAACAAATCATTTTTCGAAAAACACCCGAAGGACAACAAACTGTGAAAAGCAAGGCAGGCAGGGTCTGAAAGAAGGGAAACCACAGTTGTCCAGACCCTGTGCAAGAACACTACTCACATTAAGTTAGGGATATTGTTATTTACATGAGCGCTTTTGATGTATATTTGCATTTTAATGAAATAAGTTCCCTGTGATATTACTAATAATGTACAGTCCCCGACACAAGTCTTGTCTCTTATATATTTTGTAGAAACACCTGCTATTAACCTGACTATTAATTAATTAATTAATTAATTGGTGTAAGAAATAGCTCATATGAAAAGCTAAAAGCCTACCAAATTATGTTTATTGCATTGAAATGAATTAGTTTCACTGAAGATTTATCATTTAATCAAGACAGAAAAGGTCAAATTTTGGCAAGACAAACGTTTTGGCGCCTAAACATAAATTTAACAAATTTACTTCAAATAAAAAATATGTCAGCAAATGAAGTAGCGGTGCTGTGAGATCCAAATTTAATATCTTGTATGACTTCCATGAGCTTGAAGGACTACATCCGTGCGGTTCGGCAACGATTCATACAATTTATTGGTGAAGTCATCAGGAAGACCAAAGAAAGCAGTCTTGCATGCCTCCCAGAGTTCATCAATATACTCCTACCCCACACATGCTCAATGATGTTCATGTCTGGTGATTGGGCTGGCCAATTGATGTGGAGATGGAAGTATGTGATGGAGCACCATCCTGCTGCAGAATTTGGCCTCTTTTATGGTTGGGAGTATAAATGGTAGCTAAGATTTCTTGGTATTTCAGACTATTGATGTTGCCTTCCACCCTGCAGATCTCTTGCACACCCCCATACTGGATGTAACCCCAGACCATGATGTTTCTGCCACCAAACTTCCCTGTTTTATGGGTGAATCTCGGATCCATGCGAGCCCCAGTAGGTCTATTTGGAGACTGTGGTGTAACTCAACAGAAGATTCATCTGAAAAATCCACCATCTGCCACTTTTCCGGCATCCATCCTTTTAGCAGGCTGTGGGCTTTGGCAAATGCCACATGGTTTTTCAATTGTCTTTTGTTTAGTGGAGGCTTCTGGGCACTGATTCGACCATGGAGGCCAATTTCGACAAACTGTTCTGGTTGACACAGGGACTTCAGGTGACCGGGTCTCGTAGAGCTCTGCTGCAGTGAAATATGAGCTGGCCTTGGATTTTCGAGCCAACAATCAGTCCACTTGAGCAGTTGTCTTGCGGGGTCTGCCTGACAAGGCGACAACACTTATGTCTTTGGAAAAAATTGACTCAATGGGCTTTACCAAGCTTTGAATATTAAAATACTTTTTTATTCGAAATACATTTCAGCGGCACTTGAGGTCAATTTGTACACAAGTGACAAGACTTTTGTTAGGGACTGTATGAGAAGAAACACCATTTTTATTAGTTTAATTTTTTTTACCCCCAAAATTTAGACAATAACAGGGACAACAAAAATTGACAAAGTCAGTAGCGGGTGTTTCCACCATTTGCCGCAATGACAGCTTGACAGCGACGTCTCATGCTCTTCACCATCCTCGTGATGTTGTTCTGACTCTTCCACAAGTGCTACACGCAGTTCTGCCAGGTCACGTGTGGGTGGGGTATGGCAGGGACGGGTTCACAGCGGCGTCTTGGTGTCAGTGGAGTCGCCTGCAACAGTCGTCTGGCATTCAAGCCAAAGCTGTGGAGTCTTTGCGAATGGTTTGTCTGGAAACCCTGGTACACCTCGCATCTTGTAAACGGGCCTGCGGCTGCGTGGCAGTTGCATAACGATGTCTGAGTGCACAGGTCCTTAGGTTCTGGTCATCGTAGCAGTCTGTCATGATCTCTGCCAGTAGTTCTGGTTCTTGATGCAAGTCTGCTGATGACACTTTGAGACACACCAAGTTCACAAGCAACATCTGACTGCTTGCCACCGACCCGAAGGCGTGCCATGGCCAGGTGACGCATGCTCGTCCGTTAAGTGACGTTTTGTGTTCATGGCTGTTTGAATGATGAGCTTGGAATGACTTACTGACAATACCAGCTTTTTATACCCACAGAATGTTTAAATTGATGCCACATTGAGAAAGGTTGTCTCTTGGTATTGGCCCCAATATAAGGCACTTCTGTACACAGTCAGACCATAACATGGAACCATTATAATCGCTTCCCTACCCCAAAAATGTCTGACAGTATGTATGACATTCACTAAGTCTCTCACAATATCCCTAATTTGTATAACCTTACCCAAAACATGTCCCCAGATCGTGCAACTGGCCTGATGGAACAGAGCTGGGGCCTGAAACCAGATCTAATCTCGGTCACTGCTGCCACCCTGCGGATACAGAGGCGAACTGCAGCACCAACAATAATGACCTCGTTCATGTTTGAGCTACAAGCCACCCTCTCCCGCATAATTCCCAGCAGGCAGCGCTGGGCGTCCTTCTGTGGCAGCATGATTCTTTTATGGTTTTCTTATCTAAGAGAGATAAACGTTTCCTCGGAGCCGCCACTCTCAGGCTCATTTTTCAACAGGCGCTAAGGCCTCCGTGGGTCATGCGATAGACACACCCTTCACCTAGGCTAAGCAATCATTGTTGGAGAGGGAATAGAGCATTTGGGCCTAATGCTGATGACACTGACCATTTTAAAATACGACTGGACTATTCAGGGGTGAAGAACCCAAATAACAGCCTAACCTGTGATGTATGACTGAAAAACACAAAAGCAGAACATGCATTTAAACATTAAATTCTTTTTTCTGAAAAAAAAAAAACAACAGGGATTGTCTGCATTTGAAATGTCTACAGTTTCCTCCTGTGGCATCCTTAAAGCACTCTCCACCAAAGAGCCATGCTGCTGTCCTAACTGTGATCAATAAATTGATCAGTCTTCTTTGTAAAGCAGGTCTCATAATGGACACTGGCAGACATACAAAGCCCACCGTGAGAAAGGGGCAAGGAAACCTGGAGAGGGACCAAGACTCAAAAATGGGAACCTTTCCTCCTCTGGTCAGCTCTGTCAGAGATGCCGTACTGGGCAGACTGCTGCCTTGTGGAACGTTAGCTATGGTAATCATGATTTTAATAAGAAAAATGGAACCGGGAGGACTGGGAGCCAAGTCCTTGAGTTTGACATCTTCACCATATCAAACATACTTCACTTTCTCCTGATACAGTAAATACTACATATGTTTCTTGCATTGGATTCTTCAAAATGGCTCCATCTTCCATAACAATAACTGCCACGAAGTAGGCGCAACCAAACCTTTGACTAGTAGTGTAGAAGGAGACCCCTCTAATGCGCCTAGACACATGTTTGTGCTTTTGGGATTTTACTTTCTTGAATTTTCATGCATGTTATTGATGGGCAAGGGTTAGGCAAGGATGTGCATTTTACGATAATTGTGGATAACATCACAAAATCCTTCACATCATCTTTTTCATGTTCAGAATCTTTTAATTCACTCTGTTGAAGATTCCGTACAATAATAATAGTTCGGCAATAAGAAAGTTACAAGTTCATCTAAATATTCTCTAAAGAGGAAGGTCTTGAGCTGCCATTTGAAAATACTCAGTGACTGAGCTGTTCTGACCTCGAGGGGAAGTTCATTCCACCACCGAGGGGCCAAGATGGAGAAGAGTCTAGATGAGCGTCTTCCTTTTACCTTCAGAGATGGAGGGACCAGTCGAGCAGTACTGGAGGCTCGGAGTATACGAGGTGCAGTGCGAAGTGTAATAAGGGCTGTGAGGTAGGATGGTGCTACTCCATGTTTGACTTTGTAGGCCAGCATCAGTACCTGATGCGTGCAGCTACTGGGAGCCAGTGGAGGGAGCGTAGCAGAGGGGTGGTGTGGGAGAACTTGGGAAGGTTTGGGAAGATCAGTCATGAGATTGTTTAAACCAACTTCGATCTAATGACTCTCAGGATTATGCTTTTCATGATTCTCATGAGAACGTTAACAAGAGAGTTTTCCTTAAGGAAAACGTTTATTACGTCATTGGGGTCGTCAGACATTTTCCTTGCCTTCACTTCCCAGTGCTCTCCTTGTGCTTTGTAGCACATGGCAATGCACCGTCTTACGTTCTTGGAGGAGCCAATGCAGAGCTTCTCTGCCTAGAAGAAGTGCATCAGAGCCTCGTCTAAGAAGAACGACGGTTGGGAATTTGGGTACATGACGAGCGCAGCCTTCTTCTGCACCCAGTTGAGTGTGTGCATGTTGTAGCACCAGCACCCCAGCAGGTAATAGCATACTGGATTGTTACTGTCCACGGCCATCGCCCTGTCTAAATGCTCCTTCAGCACTTTGTTGGTTGTGATTTTGCTGAACATGCCATCATATTTAATGTGGATGCTGGCAAGAACGGCGAATTGCATGTGACAATCGGGGCTCAGCCCTTCCTTCTTCAGCGCAGCCAAGGCCTCCTTCCAGCCATTATCAGCGTACCACTTCTTCTCCGCGGGATTCGTCGTGATGCTGTACATGACTGTGTAGGCCCGAGCCAGACGCCACAAGTACTCCGGGCTATCACCATACACTGTCTTGCAACCGTAGAGTATGTGGAACGCCTCTACCTGCGTTGTTTTGTTACCGTGGTGTAAAACGTCACACTGTTAGAGTATCTAGGGTAGGTTTTCTAGGCGTGTCATTTGACTGCGCTGCTCCGCTAATCGAAATCTTTCAATGCTCATTAGACCAGACTGTGTCAGGGTGTGGTCTTTTTCTGGGCTCATCGTGAAAACTTTTTTTTTGTATATCTTATATGTAAAGTAACAAGTTAACCCGGTAATGGCTGCGATGCCAAATGACTTTATCATCATCAGTCATAATATTATGAAATATTCACCTTCTTTTGGTTAAATAAGGTTCCTGTTTTTTTACAAACCAATACAATAGCTTAAAAATTCTTTATTGTTAAAGGCTTTAGCATCAGTACAAAATCCAGGCTTGACTGCTGGCGAATTTTTCTTTAAAAAAGTTCTTTAGAAATACACAAGCATTCTAATGATGATTATAGCCAAATATTCCGTACAATCAACCCATCAAAAAAGGGATTCAATAAAGAAGCGTCCAACTGTGAATAAAAATGTCTTCTTTTATACCGTCAACACTGGCAGCTGATGTGTTTTTATAATAAAATAATTATTACCATATTCTAATTATTACCATATTCTAAATAAATCTTTATCCATGACGTAAAAAAAAAAAAAAAAAACACATGCAAGCTCTCCTTTTGGAACGGGAAAAATAATGAGGCACCAGAGGAGCTGACGATATCACGCCAGCAGCTCCGTACGTTGTGTAAGCGAGTATAAAAGCCATCTGTGCAACTCTCCCCTTCACACAGGATGTGGAAGAGTGCAGGACAAGAGGTTACAGCTCTTCTTTTTCTTAAACAGAGAGACAGCCAGAGAGAGCCGATGAGTGTGATACGCGTGCATTGTTAAAAACAACGATTTGATGCATTCATAAACGGGCAGCAGTAATGGTAACAGCTTAATTAACATAATTAACAAATAACATTATTCTTTTTTTATGTTTGGATCTGTACAGTCTTCAGGTTTTTTGTTAATTCAGTAATAATTACAGAAAGAAAGATTTAACAAACATGGATGGATTGTCACTAATACTTTACATTTCACTTTACATCTAATGAATTCATCTTTTCAGATCTACTATTTTGAGAAGCTCTAGTATTCATCATCTTTATGTTCTTCATGTTGTGCTGATTCACGTTGCTCCAAAACAAATGCATGTAATGGCAAGCGCAGGCCACAAATGGAGTGTTTCTTTCTATAATGTTCCACAGCATAACATGTCAGATCTAGCTGAAGTTGGCCTCCGTAGCGCAGAGGGGAGGGCCGCTGGGCAGCAGCCTCGACATTCCTGCGGCTTGGTTATAAAAGTCAGCTGTGCTCCGAGTGGATCTCAGCTCTGGGGCTTCATTCATTCGCTGTGGGAACCGGCCAGATCCCACATGGTACGACCCAGCGGGACCCTGAAACGTTCCAGATCCCGCCACCAGCCTATAGGCAGGGGTAGGTCCAGCGGCCGATAAATCAAGTACCGGGGTAGACCACAGGCCCACCGCATCAGGGGTGTTTTGCGGACGTGAAGGGTGAAGAGGTCAGATTTTTTTTCCTTTCTTTTTCCATAAAATGAGCGAAAATCTCAATTCTCTGTCCTTCCCACACATCCGGAATATTATGAATCGTGATTCAACTTCTGCAGAAACAATTAACAATGGCAAGGAGGCTGTTGGAGGGGGCAAGAGAAGCTTAAATCACCAAGGGGCATTTGTTTAAAGTCAGTGGAAGTGAAAAACCGGGTGGGGTCAGATGGTGCTTTTCAGGCCGACTCTCAGATGTTCCGCCCGTATGAAAGAGAACGAATAACAAATGAGCTCATTAAGGCGTGCCATTTGCAGCCAGACCCCAGTCAATGCCATATCTGTTCATCTAAAATGTAGACAAGTTGAAGCTTTGAACGCGACCTCCTTTGAGAGGTGCGCAACCTTGACGGAGAGCTGGGGGGTGAGTTGGAAGGAGACGGTGGACGCACCTTCACATCTGCAGCCCAGAGCTCGCTCTTTCTTCCGCGGCGAATCAAAGGGCCGGCAAACGAAGTAGGACACCGTGGGGAACAACACTTCATGTCCTGCTCTCCAGGCTGAGTGGACAGGGGTGTGAAAGAACCAGGCTCATGACTCACGAATGTTCCTTCCGCTCCTGGTGCCATTCACTGGCGCTGCGTCACGGCCCTGCGTGTCTGTGTGTGTCCACCTGTTGACACAAGGCTATTTCCTCATCCTATTCAAATGCTCCTTTGTCCCCGATAACAGCGGATCTGTTCAGATCATATGTCCCCATTTCCCTCAGCCCCTCCACATGTATTAAACAGGGACGGGACTATAAATCATGGTGATACTTCCTCAAGAGACGTACTATCAAAATATCCATATCAGTAGTTATGAATTTAGGATTAATGCTTCAAATAGTGTCATTCAGACAATACAGTTTGAAATTGCAGAGATTAATGATGAAATATGAAGTATACTCCGACGAATGTAATGCATCGCATGCCAATGAATCAGTGGTGTGGTGACATATTGTGAAATTGTGGGCGATATATTGTGAAATTATTGCATCACGTGTCACTCTTTCATTCCCATCCCTTAGTGCAAAATTGTTTGCAATCTGTAACGTGTCGCCACCCACAGTCTCCGCCAAGTGGACATTTTATTGTCGATTTACGAGCGCTAATGTGCACTGCACATGTGACAACCTAGAGTATGTACATGCAGCTGAGCGTCGGGACAGGGGAGAGAACGGCTGCTCTGCCTGGGAGAGGTGAAGATCGAATGCCCCTGGCCGCCTGACATTTTCCATCTAGCCTGAGAGTGGTGAACGCTCGCCAGATCCAAGGCCCATAGCCCAATTACACAAATAGAGGCAATTATGTTCAGCTATTCTGTGACCCGCCCAAAAGTTTGGTTTTGGTTTAATTTCAAGCCATATGTGTTTAAGGAGTGAAACCTCATTTGGTGCTGCAGTTTCTGTTCACTTTAAAAGAAGATGCTTCACTGACATGACATTTTCAAAAGCTAGAGACAGTTCCTTTATTTTCTTTTACACAAGGCACACAACACCATCTAGTGGACAGAAGCCATATCAACATCAAATAATGCAATGTCCTTAAAAACAAGTCAAAATGAGGCTTAGTAGTGTGTGTGTGTGGCCTCCACGTGCCTGTATTACCTCCCTACAACGCCTGGGCATGCGCTTGATGAGGTGGTGGATGGTCTCCTGGATGGTCTCCTGAGGGATCTCCCAGACCTGGACTAAAGCACCCGCCAACTCCTGGACAGTCTGTGGTGCAACATGCCATTGGTGGATGGTGCAAGACATGATGTCCCAGATGTGCTCAATTGAATTCAGCATTCAAAAGAGACCAGAAAGCATAGGAACTGAGAAGTGGTCTGTGGTCACCACCTGCAGAACCACGCCTTTATTGGAAAAGTCTTGCTAATTGCCTATAATTTCCACCTGTTATCTACTGCATTTGCACAACCGCATGTGAAATTGATTGTCAGTCAGTGTTGCTTCCTAAGAGGTTTGATTTCACAGAAATGTGAAATGTAAGTCAATGTGATTGACTTATATTGTTACACTGTGATGTTTAAGTGTTCCCTTTATGTTTTTGATTAGTGTTTTTTTTTTAAGGCAACATCTTTAGACAACAAATAAGAACTCTTGCCTATAATAATATTAATAACACAATAATACACAATATAATATTTGCCATTCCAAGTGCTTATTATAGAAATAAAATATTAATTTTGAATTGTAGTAGGAACAAAAACATAAAAATTAAAAATAAATAAATACAAGAAATAAGAAAAAAACAGGTGCTATGTCTAATCACAAGATATTATATAAAATTTTAACAAATTAGGCACATGCATAACTTCTGTTAAATAAATAAGGAGAGAGGAAGCCTTTACTTACTTTCATATGCATCTGGCAACACATTATATCCAGTGTTGCCAGTTCTTGCTCACGGAACAAATTTTTTTATCATCACTAAAATGCGATGACTAAAATATAATTTGTAATAACTAGTTGTATCTTTGAAATACTTTAATAGAAAATAATACAAATATTGTGACCTTGGAGAATAATAAGTATCCTGTCTCTGAGATAAATTACATATGTAATGCAGTCCCTGATTCCACACTAGATAAAAACATATGAAATGTATGGCACCCAGAAACAACAGAGAAACAATAACCTAACTTGGAGTGAGGAAAGACCGTATTTAACCCTGTGACCAGAATCTCAGTTTTCATTCTGTTGTGCTCAGAGGGTATGAAACAATGAAAAGTTGCATGGAGGGGATTGAAATTTAATTAATATACTTTTCTGGCATGGGTTAGTAGTACTTCTGCTCTCGGCCCTGTGGCCTGTTGGTACGGTGTAGCCATATGAAGTTTCTTTGTCCGTTTGAACATGTGGAGTGCTGCGTTACATTGGTGTATCTTGAGTGCAGGCAAAGCACTCCCTGATGGGCTATTAGGAACATATGTCTTCCGTCACTGCTGTTTCATAGCATGTAACATTTCAGTGGAAAACTTTACAAGGGCCGCTTGGCATTTTTTTCTCTTGCAGATCATGGACTGTGCAGCTTGCAAGGGAAGTGTTGCTTTATCAAGTACGACCAGGCTCGCCGCGGCCTATGAAGCTGATCTGGAGGCACCTCTGGCAAGAGCCACAAAGTGGTGTCCGACTTCAACATGTCAGAGACACCTTGCTTATACCTCCATATTAATTCTGGAGTGGAAACACATGTGCCGCACTGTGCTGAAGATGGTCCAGTGCCTCCATTTGGGTTTTCACTTAACTTCCTAAGCATGCATTTTTTTAGCCTTCGGGGCCTGCACATGAATTCAATTAACCAGGCTGGATGGGCTTACTAAATGTTTTCTAGGCCCGATGACTCTAAATCAATTCCAAGTTTGGCTTGCATCAGCACAAGGATTTAACCATCTCCATAAAACTGCTTGTCACATTGTCATGCGAGTGATACACCACTGTGCCTCATGGCTGAAGTGTTTATCTTGTACTTCATTGCCTTATGTAACATGTATCTCCACTTTGTTTATGTTTGGGTCAAAAAAGAAACAAAAATATCCAATGTCACAGGCCAATTTGCAGGGATACACCCAAGATTGGGGTGCCAAGCGCCGCCATTTTTCGGTGAAGCATACATTTTGTACACATCACATTTGAACAATTCTCCAAATCCCATGACAATAACAAACAGAATTCTAATCTAAGTGCCATGAAGTAAGCGTGGAGTTTGTTCACTAGTGTAAGGAATCCTCAGAATTTATAAAGATATACAATCTTTAAAGATTTTTGCATATGTGACATATTGCCAGGCATGGGATTAAATGATCTCCTTACATTTTCAACTGAGTGGATGGAACAAGTATTATGTCCTGTGGTCATGTGATGTGCTGTCTGTGTTATCTCTTTATTGTGTTTTTCATTTTTTAGGAGGAGCCTGTAACTACGGAACTCCTCCCATGCCTGACGCCGATTCGCGCTCCTGTCGGAGTGGGACCATTCAAGATGCCGTAGATCCGCTGTGGAGGGTAGGAAGGAGAAGGGGGAAATATCCAACAGATGCCCTGTTCACAGTAGCTGTCTACTCTGCGTTTCTTAGTGGCCTGACTGCTTTGTTTTGTCTTTGTATTAAGGCTTAAATGTATTTCTAAAAAAAAAATACAAAAAGTATTGGTAAAAAACATTTGTATGGTTTCCCTTCCTCTTTCATATTTGTTTACCTTCCTGTCTGTTTACCTAGAGACGGACATAACAAATGGGGGCTTGTCCGGGATCACTTTTCAAATTTCTGTGATTATTCTAGGCGCTCTTCTGCGTCCTGTGTCTGGGTATGTATGTTGCACTTTGCGCGCTTGCATACACTTGGGGGGAACTCCGTTTAGGCAGAAGTGTCCTGCTGAGTCGCGCTGAGCGCCAATCCGTCCTTTGGGCACTCTTTGTTGTTTTTGTTAGGGAATTTTCTTTGGGAATAATCTTTTTTATTTTTGAGGAAAACCCTGGGGAGAAACCAGTACTTCCTTGAAGACTTGCGAGGTGCCAGGCAGAATTTTGGGTAGGCAGGTTTTGGGGCTGGAGTTCCTGGAAGCCAAGTGTCCAGGTTAATGCATAGGCCGTGAGTCCTGTTTGGTTACCCAGTGCGCAATTAATTTTGTTTTATTAGTGCTGCTGCAGTTTCAGTTTGGGTAGACGTCACAATGTTAAATTTATCACGATGGCTTCAGAATTCAGGCTTTTTTCCAAGAGTCTGTCAGATTAATTATTGGACAGTTTTACTGAAGGTAAGTTAATGGAAGTGGTGGAATTATTTTAAATTCCACTTAATAGTGCGGATAAATGATTAGACAACAAAATCTGTAAAAAATTGGACTGATAGAGCAGGACGTTATTTATTCAAGTTCAAAGCACAGTAGCCCTGTTGCGTCCATGTTAAAGAAGTCCAAAGGATGTCGGGACCCTGCTGCTGCAGTGCAGCTGGTTGGAAAAGGTGCGCTGTCACTGTCAGTCAGTAAAGTGCAACTTTCCCATGGACAACTGAGAGATTTGTCTCTGGTTAAGTGTTATTCTGTATCTGTTAGCAAGGATGATCTAACAAATCTTATTTTTGGGATTATGGAGTTTTGATGAGGAAATGGAGACCAGTTGCTGATAATTTGATTTGGAATTCTGTTTACCAATTAGTGGTTCCACTTAAATTCAGGTTGCAGGATTACCCTGAGGGCACGATATTGTGTTTGTTGGTCACCTGGGATAACTAAAACCTACAATCAAGATTTTTTGGTACTTCTTTTGGCGTGGTATAAAAGCAGATGTACCAAAGCACTGTCGTTCATGACATGTCTGTCATGACCCTACCACCATCACCATTTGATGAATTCCAAGGAAGGACAACACATGCTTAAACAGACGTGACAGGAAATTTGAGCCTTGGTCCGTCTGTACCATCTTCCGAAGCATGGCACACAGATAGAAATATTTGAAATATTTAGTTTCCTTTCAATTACATTTTGTTGGCTAAAATGTCTGTGATACGAAATTTAGTAAAACAAAATAAAACAAAAAAAAAAAACAATATTGCTGTGGCACTCCAACTGGAGTCTGGGTGACCACTGCACGGCCACAAACACCACGGGCACAGAAATGTAACGCCAGCCCACACCAAAAATGAAGAATGGGCGATGACCCTGGGACAAGCCCCCACTTGTCATATTGGTCGTGTTATTAGAATGGTCCCTTCTTTTAAGGAGCGCAAGGTAGATAAATATCACTATGACTTTGAAATGGACGATCAACATTTGGACCTTATTATTGAGATCAGTTTTAACTTTATTCTGCTTTGACCGTAGAGCACAGTTCTGATCATGGGTTTGTGAAAGCTGCTATTTTAAATGCATATGAGCTAGTTCCTGAGACTTAGTTTTGTGGACTTCGAAAACGTATAAAATTACGTTGTTGGGTTTGCCAGAGAGAAAGAGAGTGCCTTTGATAGGTGGTGCACCTCACAGCGTGCACACACTAAGGGACAAATTCGAGATTTGCTGCTTATAAAAGAATTTAAAAATTGTGTTCCCAATAAAATAGCCATGTACCTCAACGACAAGAAAGATACCACTTTAACGCAGACTGCGGTGTGTGCTGAAGAGTTTGTGCTCTTTCATAAAAGCTATTTTCATCATTTTCTCCTCCTTGACTTGACTATGCACAACCTCCCAGAACCACCTCCAGTACCTGCTCAACTTGGAGGACTGTTGACTGGAGGAGCAGAGCTGGGTCCATGATGAGGACATCTATGATGACAGCCTGATCCAAGAATTCCATAGGTCCCATCCCCATTGTCCTGCTCCTCAGCCAAGGGGACACCCTCATCACAAACCCGAGCTGTGCCTACCCTGCTGTGCATACCCCCCAATTACTGGTGCCGGTGATTACTGATCACCGGCACCAGTACTGATCACCCAATAATCACTAGAGACACCCACTGCACTTGACACATCTGAGAACACCCTAATCACCTAACTATAAAGTCCCAATGGTGTCTGACCTTCACCTTACAAGCCATGTTGAGAGACTGCCTTTGCGTGTGTTTCCGGAACTCTGGCTCCCCCTCTCCCAGTCCACAAACCTTCTTATGGAGACTGGAAGAACTGTTATGAACATTGTCCCGATTATTGTTGGTTATGTTTTGATTGTCTAGATAAACTGACTGCCTGCAACTGGGTTCCCTCAATTTGCTCACATCACATAATGCCTTTTCATAGGCAAAAAAGCTTCAAAGTCATCAGTTTTCCATTACTCTGGTACCTTAATAGACCCAGGAAAGCAGACAGATGAGTCTTGCCTAAGGCAGGATTGAAACCACCAGTTTTGACACTGGGAGTCTAACGATGGATTTCTAGCAATGCATTGTATTTGATGTTTTATTAAAATGGCCTGATTCTGATCCAGCTATATGTTTTTTAAATTAAAGAAATCATTTCATCGTGTCCCCCTTTCCATTCCCCTCTCTTTGTATAAATGTATATTAATCTTTACAGACTTTTTAAATTCTCAACATTTCATCTTTAACCACATATAAAAAAGACATTGAGATGAATTTGTGCGCAGAAGAGGTTCTGTTGAAAACCCATGTTGAATTTTTTTACTCTCAGGGCTCATGAAACGGAATAATAAAACGCTTACTTTGAGCAGGACCCTGAACTTTCAGCTGCCTGTCTTCAATATAGACAAGCCCCTTTGGTGAGCAGGAGTCAGTGCAGAATTTTTACCTGCAACAATATGATTAATAAATATCCTGCGGAGGAGAGGCCTCTGCTGTGTGCACTGGTAATATGTACTCTTCAGCTTTCTCCTATCAATTTACCGGCATGAAGGATTTTTTAATAAAATATGACATTTTCTCCACCAAGAGCTGCCTTCTGGCTATATAAATATCCTAAGGATGAGCAATACCGGATTTATTCATATATAGAGGGGCAGCATAGTCGGATAATCTACCACTTGAATGCAATTTCAAGGTTTGCATAAATGGGCATAATGCTGGTTATATTATAAATACATTTTTTTATGTCTGATTTTATAGCACAATTAAGAAATTAGAGCAATTGGCCTCCAAGCTGATAAATTGCTTTAGATTTTCAGATACATGTCTGAATAAATTCTGTTTGATTTCATTTGCTTCTCCTCCCTAGCTACACTAGACCTGAATTTGCACAATTAGATAATGAATTCACCTACAGAACACTGTTTATTTCAATCTACGTCCATAGGATAAATTGCAAAACTATCAAAATGTTGGTAGTCGTGTTACGACGTCATGTTGAAGAGATGGACACATTCACACAGCATATAACCATTGGGGGTTAATACATGAAAAAAGGGCACGCAACAATACAAGACGGACATTCAAGGACCCAATGAGGACACAATGGGCATACATTTATAACACTTCAAAGATGAAAACAATCAGGGCAATCAGGATACACAAACTTCGGACTGAATTGCAGAGCTGGAGTCCCCCCTCCGTAGTTAGTCCATAACAAGTGGGTAAAACACTTGCCTATAAACTGGAAGACCACAAAGTCACAGGTTCAAACCCCAGTTACTACCATTGTGTCCCTGAGCAAGATGCTTAACCCTGAGTCTTTCCAGAGGGACTGTCCCTGTAACTACTAATTGGACCATTTAAACTAATTAAGTGGTCATTAAAGACTTTTAATTTGTACAGTGAATTCAAAGTAAAAAAAAATAAACAACAATATCAGATTGTCTTAACAATTATCTTAATCATCCTAGTAATTAGGATAGGCTAATGATTCTTCCACATCCTCATATAGAGAATTTTCATTAATCTTGTTATCAGAAAGTTTGGAAAACTGGAACCTTGTCTGGAACTTTGACATAACTGCTACCATGAATAAACTTTATCCTAAAACTACATTGCTCAAAAAAATAAAGCGAACACTTAAACAACACAATGCAACTCACAGGCAATTAGGCAATAAAGACGTGGTTCTGCAGGTGGTGACCCCAGACCATTTCTCATTTCCTATGCTTTCTGGCTGATGTTTTGTTCACCTTTGAATGCCGGTGCTTTCATACCATGAGACGGAGTCTACAGTCATTTACATTTACATTTACAGCATTTATCAGACGCTCTTATCCAGAGCGACTTACAATCAGTAGTTACAGGGACAGTCTCCCTGGAGCAATTTAGGGTTAAGTGTCTTGCTCAGGGACACAATGGTAGTAAGTGGGATTCGAACCCGGGTCTTCTGGTTCATAGGCGAGTGTGTTACCCACTAGGCTACTACCACCCTACTACCACCCAGTCCACACAAGTGGCTCCGGTAGGGCAGCTCCTCCAGGATGGCACATCAATGTGAGCTTGGCAAGAAGGTTTGCTGTGTTTGTCAGCGTAAAGACCAGAGCTTGAAGGTGCTACCAGGAGACAAGCCAGTACAGGAGACATGGAGGAGGCCGTAGGAGGGCAACAACCCATCAGCAGGACCTTTATACAAGAAGGAACAGCAGGAGCACTGCCAGAGCCCTCCAACAAGCCACAATTGTGCATGTATCTGCTCAAATGGTCAGAAACAGCAGGGGAACCACAATGCATCACAAAGCAGATGCATTTGTACTTTACTACTGTTATTGCATACAGTATGTCTCTGCAATTTTATAATGTGCAAAATTCAGGGCAACAAATGAGTAGAGTAAAAACGTCCGCCATCTGCCTCCACTTGATGTAATGACGAGGAACATTAATGCCAACTAATGAAGAAGATAATAATTTTAGTTCAAATAAGAGCTTGTCTGAACAAAACAGTGTGGCATAAATGTAAATAACATAACAAGTAAATCATGGCAAGGTTGATGTGCCTGCATGGAGATAAGATGCATCATTCAAATGGGACACTGAATTCCAAAAGCCCAGTTTACAGGATGAACAAACAACGCAGATTTTTCACGCAGCTTGTATTGATTCCAGACCGCGATAGCTGCATATTTTCCGAAACTGAAAAGGGGCTGTTGCCAGGAGTGCGCCGAAGGGTACATCGCTGTATTCAACAATACGGCATTATTGAATGAAGGGTGATAGATCCTGAGTCAGGGGTCCCGGGGCCAGAGAGAGCGCCTCAGGCCAGTCGAAGCCTGCGAAGATAGCCAAACTAGCATGTGCAGCTGCCTGCATCGCTTTAAATTTGAAACGTTCCCAAATCCAACCACAAGCTGAATTAACCAAGAATAGTGTGTTATATTTCAAATAATTATCTCCAACTGACTTTCAGAGTTTTTAAGGACGCCTGGGTTTATGCCTAAAAGCACCCCTCCGGGGTCTGTGCCTCATTAGAATCAGTGCATTTGCATTTGTTCAATATATTTAGCTATTATTAATGCCCTCCTACTATTTGCTTATTATGATTGAGAATGAAATAGCCTTTAAACAGCATTTCAAATGGGAATAAATCATTTAACAGTGCAGACACAGGCATTAAATCCCGCTTTGAAGCCTATAGTAGACCTCTGTAACACACCACGGTTCATCTTTCCCCTGCAATTCTTCTGCTGGCAGCCCTGACAAAGCTGCTTGAGCAGGTGTCCTAGAGTCAGAGGAGGCTTCACCCTGAATCAGCAGGTAAAGGCAGCGGCGTGATTAATGCCGCCTGGCTTCCCATGAGGCTCCGGGGCTGCCCCGCTCCATGAGCTGCCGTGGCGGACCTGTCTCCACCCTCTCCCATCCTGCAGTACCTGAGCGGCGCCAGATACGGGGGAGAGGCCATTAATCGTGCGACGGCTCTCCCTGCAGGCCCTCCACCGCTCCTCCAGGCCTCTTTTATTTCTCTCTCTCTCTCTCTCCTCCCGGTGACTAGGCAGCGGAAGCTGCAGCTTCGTCCGGCCGTGACAAAGTGCTGCTCTGTGTCCCGGTATTTTGAAGATAACCTCGTTAAAGACGATCTGGGTCTCCTCCCCTTAGGGAGCGCCACAACATCGGGCCCGCTTTGGCCTGCTCAGGAGTTCGCCAAAGTCACACTTCTGCAGCCAAAGCGCTTTTTGCTTTCAGATCTGCATCGCAATCCAGTGGGGAACTTTTCACTTTTTTTAGCCACTGAATGCAGCCTGTAAGGTAGAGCAAGGCAATCAGCTGTGCGCCTTCACCTTAAGCACAAAGGACACTCGTTTTTTGGACGAAAATGTTCAAATATTGGACAGAGTAGATAGGTGGTTTGAGAGAGGAGTGGTGGAGGCCTATTCATCCTATTTTGCTGCCCTTTCATCCATCCCCAGGAGAATCAGGCCCAATTCACACGTCCACCAGGTCGGCCATATTTAACGACCCGCTTAATGGGGGCAGGAGGAGCTGCCAGGGCGGGGCTGTCACATCCACCCGCCCCCCTCGAGGCGGGAGTGAGGTGAAACCAACCTGGAGGATGAGTTTGTGGGCACAAGCCAACTTTCCTCAGATTGACAAAGTTCTGTGGATGCAGAATGAAACGTCTTGACATTAAAGACAGAAAGTCCAGTTGCCGCGACTCAACGTGCAGACTAATTCACCTGGATGACTGAGAATCAGGGTGGTAGTGGCCTAGTGGGTTAGACACTCGCCTATGAACCAGAAGACCCAGGTTCGATCCCACTTACTACCATTGTGTCCCTGAGTAAGACACTTAATCCTAAATTGCTCCAGGGGGACTGTCCCTGTAAATACTGATTGTAAGTCGCTCTGGATAAGGGCGTCTGGTAAATACTGTAAATGTAAATGTAAAATCTTCACAGGTAGCGCAAGGCTAGTAACGAAACTCCCAGAACCGCTCCGATTACATAAGCGACCTCCTCCAACTCTCTCGTTGTTTGGCCTCAGTATGAGATTGTGGGGCCTTCCTGTTCCCTTTCCAGTGTTCTGCCACGACCTTTCATCGACTGTCATTGTTTCGCGTTGTCCTCAGGCGCGTATCAGGGTGACACCATGGTCCGCTCTGGGGTGCCCTGATTCAGCACGGCAATATGTGAAGATTGGGGTCACGTCCCTTAAGGAAGACCCTTTTTGCCACTGAGCAAACAACAACTCAATAATACCTGACCTTGATGTGAATGTTACACACACACACACACACACACACACACAGTACAGTCAAACTGCAGTAGATCAGCCGGAGAAAGTCCCAAGGTCGGCCGGAGCCGGCACCTCGCTGAGCCCCGTCCCGCCCCGCCTGGTGACAGGATGAATATTTTATCCGGCAGCCGAGTGGCGATGCGGCGCGGCCTGCCACGAGCCGGGGCGACGGTCCGCTCATAATGCATCTCTGAGAGCCTGCGAGCCGAGAGGTTCCCGCGCGGCGAAGGTTACCAAAACAACATTGCCTCTAATGGCCGTTTCTAGATATGAATCTTCTAGATATGCTAATGTCACCTTTTGCATTATCCTTACACACATAGTACAAGAGCAAACAAAAAGCCCCCATAAAACCTTTTACATCCCATCAAGACAGAGGGGCACGTGGAGTCTGACCCCCGCAAAGCGCAAGTATTACATCAAAACTAAATACGCAAATATTTGACATAAAAAAAATGGACCTCCTAGCCTTTCAAAAGTATTTTTACTTCACTCCATTTTCAGCTTTTCTCTGCCGGCCGCTCATTTTGCTTTGATTTGTTTCTAACTTTCGTCTTCTTCTCTTTGGCTTTTTGACACCCTGTGAGATGCTGACGTTATTGAATTAATTTTACGGCTTTTGCTCATTGCATTTCTGTTTAATGTGTATTTTATGCCTTGTGCGAACCGTCGTGTCTTTTGTAAAGCACTTTGGTCCAGTGTGTTTGTGTAAAGTGCACTACGAATAAAAAGCTGGATTGGATTGGATACTTGCCTAATGGCCTTCAGCGTCGTAAATTTAAACTGCAAATGTGACAAAAGTGGGCAAACTTTTAATGAGGTTTAACTATGTTCCGAATCTAAATAAAATACAGTTACATTAAAACTATACCAAAGAATAACACTGAAATATAGTTCAAATATTTCACAATGGTACATGCATCTGTTTCATAATTCACTGCGTTGGCATGGACATAATGCTGCCACAGCCAATATTCTTTAGTGTTCACACTAAGTGGCTGATTGCAGTCATTCGTGCTCATGTTCAATTCTAGTCTGATGCACACACACACACACACACACAAAAAAAAAAACCCCACTTTGTGTTTCTATCATGGGAATATGAAACAGGATGGTGGGGGGCAAGAATGCGTACATGCGAGGACCACCGCAATAAGCAAATGTTTGCACAGATAAGACGAGTGGGAGCCTGAAACTGCTCACATTTTCCCTTTATGGGTGTAATCAGTTTCCCATGAAGCTCTTTTTCCTGCCTGCTGCTTTTCCTGCCCCCACTCGGACTCAGATTGAAAACACGGCTTTGTTCGCATGTGCGTGTCGGCGTTGGGGGACGTACGGCGCTGGCCACGAAGCCTCGCGCTCGGCGATGGAAAATACATTTGTAGGACTTTTTTTTTCACACCTCATGCGAACAGTAGTGGCAGCTTTGTGAAGACAACATGGGGGCCCTGCTTTGTGAAACCAGAGACGCGCCCTGTGTCAACTCGTTGCGCAGGAAACAGGACACTGCGGCCCAACTGCCCATGCGACCAGCTCACACGGTGATCGCACACATGCCGGCAGATTATCGGGGTGCAGCTGTGGCGGGGGGCGGGGACCAGCTGCTGCGTGCCATCACGCCGGCCGAACAATGGGGCTGCCCTCAGTTCCGTGTCCGAAACGGGGACGCGGGGGGACGTTGTGGACGCACACAGAAGCTTAGATCTCCGACAATGAGTAACTCCGACAACGACACACAGAGCTTGACCTCTGGGGGTCACGGGCATATACCGTTAGAGCTTTAAACAACCCCTCATACCAGCCACTCTTAACTCTGCTCGAATGAACTTGGAAGTTTGCAGGTCGCGTCCTACAGCCGGGCCTGGTGGGTAATTCGAAGGGCTGCGTGCATTTACATTTACAGCATTTATCATACGCCCTTATCCAGAGCGACTTACAGTCAGTAGTTAAAGGGACAGTCTCCCTGGAGACACTCAGGGTTAAGCGTCTTGCTCAGGGACACAATGGTAGTAAGTGGGATTCGAACCCGGGTCTTCTGGTTCATAGGCGAGTGTGTTACCCTTATAGGTGGTTCCACTTTATAGGCAGGTTCGTCTTGTGGTTGTCTAATGGAAGTGGCGTATTTCATCCTCTGTTACAGTCACGCCTCGGTAGTGAATGACTTCACGGGATAAAAATATCCCACTCCCTGGACACCTTCCTTTTCGAGTCCGCCAGAACGTGGGTGTGCTTGCAGGAACTCGTCCTACCAGTGGGCAGCAGGGGGCGCCACACTCAAAGTCTCTGTGCTTTTTTTCTGTGTGATTTTTTTCCCACCATTGCCTGCCTGGGGGGGTTGTGCAGCAAAACATGCCGGGTGATTATTCTCTTGGTTTAACATTCCATTCATACAAACTCCCTTTGCTAGCTCTGGTACTTTCATTTAAAAAAAAAAAGAGTGGGGAGGGGTGGGTGGAGGTTTAGCCCAGAACATGAACATGGAGACCTTGTCCTGCTGTAGAGGAGATGGAGCTGAGAGCTGGCTGCCAAACTGAAACGCAGAAACACCCCATGTTCGTTTTTTAAGAGGGCTGATGGTGCTGTTGCAAAGCGCTGATAAGCGGAACAATTGCCACAATGCTTCTCACATTTATTTATTTGTTGACTTATTTATGTATTTATGGCACCCGTTCCTCCTTCAACCCAGACCAGATTCAATGAATCATTTCAAATAGATTTTCGGGTCAATAGATTTTTACAAGGCCTTCTTTGCAAGGCCTTCTTCAAGCAAGCCTTGAAAGATAAACATTATCAGAAATGATTTGTGGGCCTTTAAAGGCAAAGATTTCAACAAAAAGATTAGTTATTCTGCAACAAAGAATTACGCTGTGTAAGTCATTAACTAGCTCCCCTTGAAGAGCATGAAAAACATTTTTCAATAGAGAAGGAAACTGAGCGGTTTCCACCCATTGCACTAAATATATACATTAATCACAAAGCACGCATGCACACACACACACACACACACACACACACACAAGAAACATTTCAAAGGAAGGAAACTGCCTTGGCGTCAGCTGTCATTTTTCTTCTGAATCAACAGTGGTGTGACTGCGAATTACAAAGCCACTTCAAATACGCAGCAAACCACACGGATGAATGTTCCACCGCCTCTTATGAACACCATGTTGTTTTAGATTTGAGTGCATTTCCCTGACTGGCAAGCACTAAAAAATAATATTACAAATAATAAAACACTTACATGCAAGTGGATTGCAAAATGATTAATCAAATGGTTTCTTAGAAAAAAAAGAAAAAAAAAAAAAAGGGGGGGGGGTCATTTTTTGCAACTGTCCGCGCCTCCAGAGGGGAGCGTCTAAGTAGAGTTAAGCGTGGCCTCCACTCCATAAATCCCCCCATTTATTACAATTTATTACTGGGCAGGGGTGGAGTGTTTTTACTGTGGTATGCTGTGGCTAAAACCCGCGGACAAGATGTGTGTGATTAAGTGCAGCCTGCGCCTCCACCATTTTTCAAGTGCAAAATGTGTCCACATTCGTCCACACATTACGGCACAGTGAAGTAATTAAGCAAATATTTTAGTTGGACGAAGCCTCTAATGTTAAATGGCCCTAAGGTTACACAAAAGGGGCCCAAATTTATATCAGCTATCATATGGAACAGCTTGTGTAGTATCCGCTTTATTGCTCTGTTTTCAATTTAATTCCGATGATATATTTACTACGCTGGACGGTATTAGAAAATTCTGGCAAAAAGCAAACGTGTCCATCGGGGGATGTTGCGGCATTTTGTAGCTATCTCTGAAATAGGGCCCGTCGCGCAGCTGCCTGAGACAGTCTTCTGCCGAGGACCTCGGTAAGTGTTCCTGACAAACATTCTAATTATGGGAGCCCAGAAATTCCCAGTGCTCATTACAATTATAATGAACATGGTAAACTAGACCAGATGTGCCTGAAAGCCGAGTCCTTTGTACGCTACCCAGGCAGCGGTACTTTTTCTTTTTTCCCTGTCTCCCTCCTCCCCCCAAACCCTTTTATGCAGAAATACAGTAAAAACATCGGATTTGCAGCACGCATCGCTTTATGTTAAATGCTCTCGGCGTAACACATACTTTGTGGGGAGAGAATATTATGTGCAGATCCACAGTCCCCACAGATGTCTTTTTTTGTTCCAGCAGGGGGAAGAAAGAAAGAAAGAAAAAAAAAACAACCCAAAAAACAAAGGATAAATAAATAAATAAAGGCATAAAAAATTTTGTCAAAACCTGACAGCGGCATGTTTTATATTTATAGCATGGAACACGTGACAAAAAGGCAGATGTGGTGAAGCTGTTGAGACTAATACAAATTCGCAGCACGAATTGGAGAGTTTTTATGTTATAAAACTGTTTATTACTTATTAAAAAATGTTACATAGCAACCTTGAGTGTTACTCCAAACACTGTCAGAGCAAATACAATTTCTTGAACTTTAGTTTCTACCTCTAATACATCAGAAAATCGATTACCCTTTAGTATGATTGTGTTGCTTTTCGATCAGTCTTGGTGTTTTTCCCTCTGTGCAAATACAATATTTCGAACCGATTTTGTTACACTGACAGCCACTTTCCAGCGCGTCTTGCACATTATTTAAAATAGGCCCTTTTGTGAAGTGATTGCTCATTGCTGACACTGCAGAACTGATTTCCTCCTCTTTTTTTTTTTTATTTCAAATTAATTCAGAACAGCAGTTTTGCCACGTTCCTCGGTTTGTGTGCTTAAGTAAGTGCTCCTATAAATCACTAAATTTGTCTTTTTTTTTCTTTTCTGATTTGAAATACCTGCCGAGTGGCTCCTGGAGTGTGTCCTCTGAGTTAAAAAGGGGTCACCAAAGTACACCTGCAGACTCCACAGTAGTCCTGGACAGTACACTTCCTTGTAAGTGCCCACTCCTGCCATCAGAGTGGTCAGAAATTACAGTATCCAGTGAATACGTCACCAAGTGTTGTAAAGGTTTTTTTTCTTCCTCTTCTGCTCTTCTTCTTCCTGTGGAAGTATTTACAAGCACCTCTGTCCTACATTTGACAAAGACATTCCACAAGCCAAATACATCTGGGAGTGAGAGAACAAAGCTGTTGGGGGAGGCCAGCGGATGGCGAGACGTAAGAAACCTGCTTCACATTTCTTTTCGCCGTTGAACACTTCTTCAAGGACAGCAGAATTTTGTTTTATATTTTTATGTACATGTAACCGTGCCATTTAACGCAATAGACAGGTCTCCGGTGGTTTCCTAGATAACGGAATTCGGCAAATCTCACCCCTGCTGTCTTGAAATATGAACATGCGTACTACCACACCATTACATTAAAAAAATGCACAGTAAGGAGCAGTATGAAAAGGAATTTGTTTTTTCCGACAGTAAAAGGTGATTAGAACAGTTCATCAAGGAGTACTGTTATGCTTACCCCACGTAGTGTTTCAAAGAAGAGTGCTAAGAACAGATTCAAATTGCACTGTTGCATTGCATTGATTTGTCACTCGACTCGCTCTTGTTTCCTTTGGATGACCGCAAAATGTGTTGTCCAGCAAATCTCTGCCCATCGTCCACCCCTAGCTAAGCATGCTAGCGTCCTCCCCTGGCGCTCTAGCTGAATAGCCACAACCTACAACGCTGTAAGAAACAGCCACCATTGGCCCACAATCACAGACATGTGCAAATCATACGTGAGAGTGGCGAAGAAAACAATTTGCTTCCAGCATGAAGCATCTACAGTATACAGTCTAAAAGTGGTCAACAGCGTGGCCATGCTTTGCCGGGAGCACCGTGTCATTGTCACTGTTAAAGTCGCTGGGATAGCGTAGCTTGGGCAGGAATGTTGAGGGTCTAGGATAGTTTGGTGCTTGGGTGTACTGAGGACAGCTGAGGGGGGCTAAAGTTTGGCTGAGGGTTAAGAGTCGACATGGGGTACAGGCTGTGATGGAGGAGGTCCCCGTACGCGGCCCCCACCGGATGCCGGTACAGGTGAGCAGGGCTGGCCGCCTGGGCCAGAAGTTGTCTTTGCATCATGAAGGAATGGATGGCGAAGGGGGGCATGAGCGGGGAGATGACAGCCTGGTTCTTCAAGTACTGCAATGGGTGGGAATAACTAGTTGGGAGATTTGGGCCCAGGCTGTCGCACATGTCCTGTACCTGAGATACAAAGGCCCCTGGGTACAGCCCTGGGAAGATGGGAGCATGGAGAGGAAACTTGTGACTCTCCATGGCGTAACTGTTTATGTGCACAGCATGCACAGGTTCTGCCAGTTTCACAGTTTCAACCTCGGGCTCGGGAGTCCGGGTCTTTCCCGCTGTGTCCTTGGGAGCAGAGCAATGCATGGGGGTTACGGCACGGATCTTCTTTTCCGGGGGCCCACTCTCTAACTCCTCCAGGTTTCTTTTCAAGGGTCTTGCAGCGCCGATGTTCTGCGGGCTGCTCTTGGTACCTAAGATAGGCCGAACTATCTCTTCAATCTTGTAGCCCAGGGTGTCGTCTTGTCTCCCACTGTGGGATTTCTCAAGTGCCCGTGTATGCGAGTCTATGGACTTCTTGGGCGTCGAAACGGTCATGGGAGGAACACGACAAGCTCTGGGGTGATAGTCCAGGCCTGAGTTCTGGCCAGTGCCAGGCTGATAGAGAGGAGTTGACTTTAAGTCCTGTTGCATGATGGGATGAGATAGGCCACATATAGAAGGGATAGAGGAAGCTAGTTTTGAAGGGGCAGGCTTTGGGAGACTCAAGTCTGTAGGTTGGTCCTCTGTGGACTGTTCTTCTGGAGGTGACCTGTCTTTCAAGCTACTGCTGTAGACCAACCCTACACTGTTCGATGAGTGTTGGCCAGAAGGGAAGGCCTGAGAACTCTCATGGTCCCTTGGGAAAGACTCCCTACTCAAATACTTGCTTAATGAGTCCTTGTTCAGGTGGTGTTCAGTCTGTCGGTAGAGGTTGTGAAGGTGGGGTGATGAGTAGAAGTCACTCAGGAAACTGGGGGCATGTCCGGGACGGGGCATCTCACCTGACTTCTCTACAATATGAGGGTCTACCCTCAGAAGATAGGGTTCAATGGCATGGCCAACCTGGGGCTGGGGAATGCGATGGGATGCATCACACAGGTAGGACTCTGATGGACAAGTCTCTGTGGAAGCCCGCCGGTCCTCGGCACTACGGGGTTTGAAGCTCTGAGCGTGCTGGATGACAGACGGTCGGTTGATCACTCCCACATCTGCTCCGATGGAGGCTTGTGAGCCTGTCTGCCCTCCAGGAGGGTCCTCTGCGCTACTGGTTTTTCTGTGAATCAGCGGTGGAGGTGGACCATAATTGTTGGGTTGGGATGTCCCGCTGACCTGGGAGAGCATTTTTTTCTTGGCTAAAGGGGACATGATGCCAGGGTTGGATTTAGGGTAGAGGAGTGGAGTGTGGATGGGGGCATCTACGTGATCAGTTGGGGAATCCTGACTCCTGATTGGCTGTAGAGTCGGCAGCACCATCCCTACATGACCTGGATTCTCCTTGAGGCCTGTGTGATCTGTATTTCCCAGGGTGCTTGGTGGTCCCACAGTAAACTCGGGCAGACCCTGCTGCCATTGGTTCTGTGTGAGGGAGTGGTTCAGAAGTCTGGAGGGAGGAGTCACAGGAAAGGCACCAGAATCATCCTCCTCTCCATCAGACTTTTGAGACATGGCAGGATTGTCTCCATTGGCACTGTCAGGCCGACCCCCATCCCACAATGCTCCACGTGAATGCAACACTTTCTCTGTGCCACAACTCTCTGTTTCATTCTTCACAGTCAACTGTAGCTCGTTGTCCTCCTCCTTGCTGGTTCTTCGTTCAGTCTCCCTCTGGCTGTCGAGCTTCTGACAGGCATCTTCTTGGTCTTGGATCTTGCTGTCCTTGTCTTCCAGGCCCTGGAGATCAAACGCAAGGCATTTAAAAAATGAACTGATAAAATCGCACCACAGATAATGCAAACTATTTATTTGAAGAAAAAACGATGAACAACCTCAGAGGAACAAAGAGGGAAGCTCTTTTATTATACATTTTACAATGGCAGAAGGACAAGTTGCTTGTGTGCATCGTCAATGGCTAACAGATGATGCAGGTGCTGGTGCTTAGCACTGAGAAACCACAATGCTCCTCATATAATTTGTTCTCTTGTAGCATTAAAAGCTTAACTAGCCATGGTTACACAATGTGGACTGTTTTGCTCTGTTTTGAAGCAGGCCAAATTACACATTCCCGTCCAAATAATAAGGAGCAAAAGAAAGATATCTGTGAATATGACAAGCACACATATGCTTTAGTACTTAGCAGGCTGAGCCCAAGGGCAGAGAATCCACTTCTGGCAAAAATTTGGATGGCTCAGAAAAGGCAACATTAGCGGGAACTGTGCATAGAGAACCATCCATTATTACTGTCATTGAAAAAAATGCACAGATGTTTGACATTAGTGAGTGTCAAACATGTCGCTGGCTCATCTCTCTCGATTCAACAACCCTCCTGACTGAAATAAACACATCTGACGACATAACTGTGTGCAACGCAAGGCCGGTCTTCCCCCTCGTCTGCCTTGCAAGGGAGAAAAAGAAACGATGGTGGTCCCGGGACGTTATACACGTGAGCACATTTTCCAACGGTCCTAAGCATTGTGCAGATGACGACCCTTGACCTGCAGGGTCATGTTGATCCTTAGCTTATGGGCCAATGGAGTGACAGGCCTTTTCAGGCTTGTTGAGACTCTTTCTAGCTCACTGGAATATACACAATGTCTGGGGGCTTTTAGTGGCTGGTGACTAGCAGCCAAGAATACCCGGCTGCAATGGGGTGTAACTGGCTAGATAGATAGGTCAGTAGACCCGCCCGAATATCTTGTGCTCCTGACAAATGGGGGAATTAAGCATTCCTGTGATGCACTGACACACTCCACACTAGGGTGGTTGTAGCCTAGTGGGTAACACACTCGCCTATGAACCAGAAGACCCGGGTTCAAACCCCACTTACTACCATTGTGTCCCTGAGCAAGACACTCAACCCTAAGTTGCTCCAGGGGAACTGTCCCTGTACCTACTGATTGTAAGTCGCTCTGGATAAGGGCGTCTGATAAATGCTGTAAATGTAAACACAACTTTCAGCTTATCTCCTTATCTCCTTTCTTTTTTGTGATTTTATTCAAAAGGGTAAACCTTCCCATGTATGATATTCATGGCTGTAAAACAATATTATAATATTTCATTGTTTTTCTAAGCTGCAAAATATTCTTATCTTTGAAAAGGGGGCCCTGGAGAAAAAAAGTTTTTTTTCATATTAGTGCAGCAGTGCACTAATATCCCACCTATAAATAAATAAATAAATTCTCAATTCATCATATTCCTTAACTTGGCTTTTTCCCTCAACGTACTGTACACTCAAATATGTGGCTTTTCAAATTACTCAGCATACCAGATGGATGAACTAGGCATGTATGCCACTGGAAAACTAGTCAGCCCTACACAAGGGCCCTCTTTGTTTCCACACCGCAGCCTATCATTCGCTGCATTTTCAGAAATGAATATGCGCCATGTAGTCACTCTGAAACAGGGTCTGAATTTGACACTCTGAGAGAAAATTCGAACAGGCTGTCTCATCCGCTCTTTAATCGTTCGCTTATTCATGTGAAAATAACAACTCAGTTCTCACGCGCTCCCTCCCTCGCTTCATATTTACGCATAACTGGACAGACATTTGAAAAATCACCATGGATTCATTGGCTTTGGAGGATAAAAATAAGTCTGCGGTTTTTACGTAAGAGCAAAAAAAAACGTGGTGTTCAATCCTCCCTTCACGTTTACAGCCCATCAGGTTTGATTCCAGTCTCTTCCACTGAAATAACCAGTTTGTCCTCCACCGTGAAGTATGGAGGCTTGTCAGTGGCGCAGTGTTTTCACCTGGCCTGAGAACAGAGTCTTTCTGCAACCAGTTCAGGCAAAGCGCGAAGCAAAAAAAAAAAAAAAACTGAATAAATAAAAACGGTGCCCTCGATTACCCGAGCAGGGAAATGGCATTTGATTAACCACGCTGCGCAGTGCTCGGACCTACCAATTCAACTCAAATAATTATGTTCAAACCAGCTGCTCCTGACAGGGCTTTTCTTGAAGAGCCTGTGACAGCTTATTTGTTAAATAGAGAAAAGCACAGGGCCTGAAGTGGGCTGTCATGTTTTTTTCCCCCTCTCATCGCTCTCTCTCTCTCTCTCTCTCTCTCTCTCCCCCTCCCTCCCTCTTCTCTGCACCGCTTTGCTGCTGTCTGAATGCGAATGAGCGAGACGTTGACTGACCGGCGAGGGCTCGGGGCCTTTGACGAGGGAGGCGTCCTTTTCGGCCCTGGGCCTGGCGTTTTGCTCCTCTTTGGGACGCCTCATCGCAGCCAGTTTTGTCTTGACGCCCCCCTCCTGGGTGCCGGTCTCCTGCTTGCGGGGTTTGACTGGGGGGAGGGGCTTGTCCTCCTCTCCTTTGGTGAACCTCTCGTACGGCAGGATCAGCCTGGGGGTAAGAGGGAGGGTGGCAGGTTAGTGCTGCGGTGTACCTACCACTGACTCATCAGCTGTGCTTGTGCAATCACGCCGCTCTTTTGGCAGGAAATCCGACACTCGATCCCGAGGCAAGGCGGCGAAATAAGATCCGACGCAGCCAAACACCAAGTACGTTTTCTGGACTCCATCGTGTGCAAATATTATTGTTTTATAAACAAAGTTTCAAATGGGAGGAGCCTATTAACAAAAATGACCTCTGGTATAGACCACTCCCACTACCAACACAGATTACCAGTATCGCAATTGGCGAACTGGTGAATGTGACATCGGTCAACACAAAACATTCCACCTGATAATATGCACCGTGCAATAAAAATGCGATTAATATTTTCAAACAAAGAAAGGCGACACATTGTGAGCATCAAACAAACGGAACAAAGCTCTTGAACCTAATTAACAGAATTATTTTCTCTCCCCAGCAAGCTGACGTTATTAATCTGATTGGCCGTGTGCGCCCCGACACTTCACACGGAACACACCGGTGACAGGGAAGGACGCGGTGACAGAAGACTATTTATTTTTTGTTTTCATTTCCTCGCGCCTCGTGGCGAGATGGCGGGCCTTTATCTGCGCCGCTGACGCGGACCCCTGATCGAGAGGTGGTAATTGGAGGGGATACACCGTGCCGCAATCGTGCTCTCTGCTCGGGCGACCGGAGGTTTTTATAAATGTGCTTCGCTGTGATTAATGAGTCGCGGTGGGAACGGTCGGAGGCTGCGTGGAATTATCAATATTCGTAGCGCGTGCTGCGCTGCGTCCATAATCAAAACACATTTCCCATTTCACACGTCGCTCTTTATGAACAAGGTACAAATGAAGCCACCGCAAACCGTCTGTTCCATGAAATATGTATTCCATGCCGTGTCTATATGTGCATAATCCCTTGTTTTTTTGGCCGGCTGATAAAAGTGGCCTCTGGAGAAGTCATTTCCGCTCCCGCTTTTTTTTTTTTTTTTTTTCCCCTGGTCGCGGTGTTTACTCAGATCCAGGACCCGGCCCGGCGCACCGAGCATGCTCAGACAGGGCCTGGGATCTGGCACCTGGCCAGTGGCGAAGCTAAGCAGCGGCCCTGAGGGAACATTCATCTTCAGATCCCATTACCAAAAGAGTTTAAACATGTTACAGCTGCTAAAACTGGAGGGCCGCTCGCTCCGGCTCCCGCGCCGGCGAATCAAAATAGCGGCGCGGCTGCCAAATACCTGATTCCCACTGTAATCTTTCGCTCGCTGTTTATATAATACAGGCGTAATAACGCACACAATGACTTATCTTGTTCCCGGCTAATCCTGCCCAATCTTCCCGTCTGGAGCTGAGTGGGTGTTTTTTTTTTTCCAAAACCCGGCTCTTCTGATGCACCCTGTTTTTTGTTTTTTTTTGTGTTTTTTTAAAAGACACGTCCAGAAACGACACTGTCCCTGTTTTCATTTACCGGGCTGAAAAGTGCCCACACATGTCAGTGTGTAATGTGCTTCTCTCTCTGTGTGTGTGTGTGTTTGTACAAAAGACAGAATGGAAATGACCCCTAATGCCAGAGCAAGAAGTTAGAGGAGTAGAGCATGACGAGGGAGAGAAAGAAAGAGAGAGAGAGAGAGAGAGAGAGAGAGAGAGGGGGAAAAAACCCTTCATTCCTTCCACATGTCCATGTATGGCTGTTACGAGAAACCATTCGCGTCCCTCTTTTTTTTTTTTTTTGTGCAGAAAAAGGCTCCTACAAATAAGGCACTGGACTATTTCCTATTGCAGAGGGGGGGGGGGGTTTACGAGGCCAAGAAGGTCTGTGAGATCTTAATTTCTGTTGCTGTTCACTGCGCCGCGCAGCTGGCCGACAGAGAGCGGCAGGGCAGCGTCTCGTACAGCTGGCAAGGGGCGCGGTGCCAAGGGCAGGAAATCGACAATTAAATGTTCCTTCACAAGAGAGCAGGAAAGGGAGAGCGTGGGGTCGGAGTGGAGGGCAACGCAAATCATTCCGCGGTCGTCCGAGCCGGGCTTGTTCGGGGTGGCCGGCGGACGGAGAGAGGCGCGAGGTTGGCCCGCTGGTCCATGTGAACAGATACGGCCTTTTAACCCCGCGGCCCCGCCCCCTACTACCACTGCAGCCAGCCGCCGCCCGACTCCTGAGCGACTGATTCGATCTGCAAACATGACTTGTCCTGATGTTGATGCCAGGGTCACGGGATATGTGTGTGTCATTACAGTCCAAACACCACACTAGAGCATATTTCATATATGTTACATTACATATCAAGCCAAAAAATTGTTGTTTTAATGTGGAATTATGGAAACATTCATTTATTCAGTCAAAACTTGGCCCTGAAGTATCGCCTATTTTTAATTACATTTCAAAAACCTTCTTAACACAACAGAGCAATAGCAATAATAATAATAATCATGAGGCTGCTGATGAATTCTGGGAAAACAGGAGAAACCCAGGAGCCCTGGAGAATTGGCAAGTCTTCAGCTGAACGGGGTTTTTGCTCAAGTTATTTTAAGTCCTCGATTGCAGCGGGCAGCACTGACAGCGGCGGTTCATTCTCGGGCCAGATAAATACGGCCGAGCACCGCTGGCTGAGCTCAGGTGGTTTTTTTGTTTTTTTTTAAAGCGCAGCTCTGGAGAGGGACTGCAGATTTAAAAGAAAAAAAGAAACTTCTCTGCTTTCTCTGTTCTGCCAGCTTGCCGGGCCGAGCCATCCGCGGCCGCTTGCGGGAACTCAAGCTCTCCTCCGTGACCCAGTCGACGGGGTCTTAAATAGGCCAGCAGCTCACAGCCCGCAGAGCGGAAGGCGGTTCCTGCGGTTCTGGCCTTTTTATTCCCTGGCTGGCTCAATTTGAATATCTGTTTTCATTTTTCGGATCCCAGGTGCACGGTCCCGTCCCATTTCCACAAAAGCGTTAAAAAGTGCATCCCTGAGCCGCTTACTGTCATTTAACGTGACTGGTTCGCACTGTTCAGTTTGCGCAGGGAACTCGGGCCCAGGCTCAGAGGTCACCGGCCCACTAGGCCCGTGACATTTCAAAAAGCCGCCCTGTTAATACACGTTTAAATTTATTCTCTGCATAGGAGAGGGGAAAAAAATGCAAAAATGTCCCCCGCCATTAATTCAGATGCGCGCAGTAATTAGTGACTGGGTTCAGGTCGTGAATAATGAATAAGGGCAGCGACAGGGAATAAATAAATAAATAAATAAAAAACTGAAAAAGGTGAACGGAAGTTGTGTGTAAGTACACACACACACGTCCCACCCCGCCTGCGTCTCCGCTGGGAGAGCTGTTGTTAATAAGATTCCGTCGCAGCATCCTCGTCCTTGCGGCTTTTAATCCCGCTCTTATATAACGCTCATTTCCATGATAGCCCATTCCGAAACAAAGGCACTTTAATATAATCACGCCTAAAGAACACAGTAATTACACAAAGTGCCGCCTTTATTCCCGCGGCAGAGGTGCTGTGTACTTTTTTTTTATTTATTGCCCGTCGTCCTTGCCCTGGGGAAGGTTTCGGAGAAGAAAGTGGAACAGCAGGCCCGCGGGTGAGAACATGTGTCTGTCCCCAAAAAAGGGGCAAGTAAATACAGGAGCTGAAAAAATGGCCCGCGGTCCCCTCATGCAATAACAGCCGGAGGACGCGTGGAAGGCGGCGATGGTGACGATGGTGATGAATATTAGCGCGCAGGCCGCCGGACTTGTGAAACATGCGTGGCATGCAGGCATTTTGCAAGGTGCTTGTTCGGGGACAGGACTGGGGACAGGGCAAAAAAAAAAAGTGACAATGGCTTAATGGTACTAATACAGGGAGGCTGAGGACACGGCAGCATACTGAACATTTTTTACTCACGTTTACGACCTGCAACCATCAGTTATGTCTATTTAGCATTCATATGACGGCCCAAAGCATGAAGGCATCGAGCTGAGACAGAATACGGTATCTCACAGGAGTGAGCACAAATGACGGTGGCCACACAAAATATGACATTTTTGCCTAGGGGACAACTTTGCCTAACTTGGGGGACAGCAAATTTACACTGTTACACAAGGGGGGGGTGGCTACTCCTAAAAACTTCGTCGTCAGGTTGCATAATAGTCATGCTGAACACTTAAACGAGTCACTGTGCTCTAAGTGCCGTAAACGACTTTTTCGTTTTAAGCACATGACTTCAGACATCATCTGATGCCTTTGAAAAGCAGCCATGCAATGTAAGCGCATCATACAGCTGGCATAATGGAGCCATTGTGCAGCTGCACAGCTGTTGCACGGTCAGCCATGGGGGCTCACGAGGGAGACGGACACTCAGCAGCTGATGTCATCTAACATGGGGCTCTTAAGTATCCTTGGGGCGCGTTGCCGATGGTTGTTAGGGGCCACAATGAATATTGCTGTGTAATAATAACATTCGTATTTCTCCAATAAGAGACAAAAGTCTGAACTGGCGTTGCTCCGAGCGCCCTCCTATATTGAATCGCGCGTTGTTCAATATATTACGAGAGGCGTTTGAACGTGGGCAGATTGCGGTAGTCGTTCTTGGCGTGTGGAAATTTGAGCTGCTGCAATGCGAACACGCCACCGCCAGGCTTCTAGCGAAGATCAAAGGGCTTCCTGAGCGCACCTGCTCATTAAAACAGTACAGACATTCAATGATGTCCTAAGGTCGTCCGCTCAATAAATGGAGGCCGCGGTCATTTTTGGCCCCCTTTGGGGGTGAGATGTTATGGCAAAGGCTGGGTAAAAAAAAAACTGCTGCGTTCACCAGACCAGTCCTGATATCATACGGCACGTTTAAATTTGTGGTGCAAAGACCTTCAACGCGGATGCAGTTCCCCTGCGCGGCCACAAGGTGGCACTCAACCCAGCAGAGCGCCCCCCTGCTAACCAGGAAGTCATTACTGTCATGACAATTATTACACCCTCAGCCGAACGCAAGCTATTTTTAGTGAGGTCAGCTTAAAAGGCCTCATTCGGAAATTTGCCCGCCTTCAGCGTTAATGAACCGGAGAGACCAACTGCGACCCCCCCCCCCCCCCTCTTACCCAGGAGCCTTTGCTCATCAACATCAACAACTTGATTCCCCCCATTCATCATTTATTTAGATTTTTTTTTTTGGTTCAAGCGTCGAGGATCAAACAGAACAGCGAGCGATTTGAGCGCTCGATGCAGCGGCGCTCGGCAGGTCTCCGACGCTCCGAGAATGTTAAGCAAATAACCGGAGGCCTGTTATTGGACATAATGCAGTCTGCAGCAGGCCCGGGGGCCGCTCGTGTGCTTCTGCTACGCCTGCACGCGCTGCAGCAAGGACTTTAATTATCGCCACCATGCTTTCTTTCTTTCTTTCTCTCTTTTTTTTGCTGTGCAAATGAAAATTATTTGAAGTGCTCGGAAGAAAAAGGCTGCATTCTTTCCTATGGTAAGGGGTTTCAGGAAATGCTGAGTTGATGAAAGAGACAAAAAAAGAAAAAAAGCAGAGGAAGGTGGGGGTGCAGAAAACAGACATTGTTCCATCAGCTTTGCTCAACCCCTGAGAGATTTTCTATTCTTCGTTTTTTTTTTTTTTAAGACCCTCGACCTGCCCCCTGGTTTGCGCCATTTAAGGATGATGTAAAGCAATGGCCAAAACCAGACCTTTGGTTGGCCCTAAAAAGGATCAGACTGCCTCCCCAAGGACCAGAAGTCATTAACTTTCAACAGCTAGCTTGAATAATTGAATGTGTTATAATATACGATGAGCTCTGTGTTCTGGTTCGCAGTGGAGTCCAGCTGGAGCGCTCTGTTTTTTTTTTTTTATTGCAGGAATCTGTGTTCTGAATGGGTCCCAAATTAAGGCCGCATTCCTCAGTAATGATTTTAAAGACATGAAATTGAAGGCCTCTGCTTGCGCAACAAGTCCCCTTTGAACGAATGTCCCCCTCGCAACAATACGAACACAGCGGCCTTTCTTCGCGAGGGCAATCCGCGGCAATAAAGCATAAACAGGCCCTGTGAGAATATGAGGCTGCATCAGCGCAGAGGTTCGCCAACAAAACCCCACCAAAGACCTTTTTAATTGGCAAACGGGGGGAAAGAGTGGTGGAGGGATCGGATTATGAGGCCCAAATTGGACAAAAGCAACGTGGCGCCTCCCTAAATGCATCACTGGGCCTTAGACTAATGAAAAAACACATGTTACTCAATGGATGGTCAATTCATCAATACAATGTCAATAGAACATATACGCCACTTAGTGCCCTATTTTCAAACTGCCGTTAAGTGTGGCGTATGTCTGTAAAGCAAATAGTGTCCTCTGGATTTACATAAATAAATAGATCAAACAAAACAGAAACACAATATTTAATGATGTTTGCAAATGTGACATATTGGCGCACATTAGAGCTGTCAATCATCGGGCTCCTTCCATAAAATGTTTTTTTTTAAATATTGCTGTTCTGACAGACATAATTACACACAAAAAAAGGGTAATTAGTTTCTCTTTTTCAAGATAAGGATAAGCTTTGTATTCACGTAAATCCTGTAAGGTCACGTAAACGTCTGACCTTACACTAGTGAAACAAGTGGCCTTATAGCAGTTATATAGCAGTTATTCGCCATTTTTCCATCTGAGACATACATCAGGTGCCAAAAGAATTCTTTATAAGCACCATGGCCACCTCATCCTTATTTTTCAGTAATTATTCATCATTAATGCGGCATCTACATTACACAAAAGGCACATAATGGGCTTGTGGACCCATTAAGGTGTAGGTTTTTTGAATAAACATCATTATTGTATGGCGACGTTGTCGAGACACGGTGATGCTGACGCGCGATTAATCTTCTTTTTGGACCCGGCGATTAAACAAGTCACTTTTTTACTCCTGTTAAACAATGAAAGTGATGGCATTTTACCGGGGCAAATGAGGCCGTAAATTTAAAAATGCAAATTGGCGCTGATGAACTAATTAGATCAATCGGGCTTTTTAATTAGGTTTTGTCAGTGTGCGAACACCCACAATGTCACCCCATTAGGTAATTCCACCAGCACTGTAAACACAGATAAACAGATAATTATAAATAGGTGTGAATAAATAATTGCCATTTTGGATGGGGCGCTAATTATCACGTTACGTTCACTTTTTTGCCGTATTAGAGCGGAGTATTGCGAACGTTACAAGACTGCTTTTTTGGGGTTTTTTTGTGCCGACAAAGCTTCGGTGTCTCGGGGGACAATGACAGCTGATGTAAAGCTCCATCTAAAGCAGAGATCATTAAAATATAGTTAAAGGGCTCGCATTAAAAGCTGTCATACTCGCTGTGGGTTCAAGGATGTGTGCTTTGGAGCATGGCTTGTTTGAATTTAGATCAAACATTAATTCGGAGAGGAGGGGGGGGGGGGATCAATACGGCGCTAGGAGGAAAATCGACGCATTTCTTCTTTCCTCTGGGTGGAAGAGCGGCGGTGCAGATTGTGGCTGGCGGCGGGGGTTTGTCGTGCCTCCCTCTCCACCGGCTTGTGTTTTTTAATTCATGGCTACTGTACGTACTGGCCTAATTACGGACGGCATATGCATCCTAAAATATTCAGAGCGCCACTCCCCGCTTTCTGGCCAGATCTGGGCGGAAAAAAAGGGGAACGCAGCTGAAAGGCAAACGTGCCTCGACACAAACAGGATTTTACGGCCGATGCAGAGTGGCTTGATAAGGCCTGGGAAACGCTGTTATCTTTAAAGTAGTGCTCATAAATGGAACGTTCTGGAACAAAGATTTCAACGTCGAGGGGAGGAGGAGGAGGAGGGATGAAATAAATAAAGCGGGTTGATTGATCAGTGTCACTGACCTATATAATTAAAAAAGACTGGGGGTGGAGTGAGTGAGTGAGAGAGGGAGGGAGGGGGCAAACAGACACAGCAAAGCTCCTCAAGGTTATTGATGTCATTTTTTATGACCTAATTTGAAATCTGCAATACTTTCTTATTTATTTCATTTCATTTTAAGCCATGACTGCACAGCGTGAGGGCCATTGGCGGAAATCAAGAGCATAGCACCTCCACGCACTTCCAGTATTGATTTGCATTTTATTAGCCCGAAATGTCTGATCATTATTTTTTTCTCTTTCTGTAGCTTCGGTCGGTAACTGTTTAGCACATCTGTACTCTTATCATGGCCCAATTTCCAGAACAATCTTGAACACTTTTTAAGGGTCTGGTTTATCCATTTGTAAAAGCGAGAGGGAGGGGGAAAAAAAGCTGGAGGGATATTCGTCTTGTTCCAAAGAACTGAGGTCCGCTTATAAAATAGCATCAAACGTCCACATTCCCATCTGTGGCTGTGGTTCTTGTTTTTTTTTTTTTTTTCCATTGAGCTCAAGCCATCTCGTGAAAAGCCACTTCAGTTCAACCCGAAGCGGAGGAACAATGTGCCATCCCATGTGCCGAAACAGAAGACGCAACTGGGGACCGTGCTCAGATAATACGGCGGCTCACTGCGAGCCGACATAAAGGAGCAACTGAAGAAAATAAAGACAGTTATCAATTCAATTAATTACCCTCTCAACAATGCACATCGGGCCCTTTATCTCCTGATTCACCACAGCCAGATATAAACCAGATTTTTGTACGTATTCCCAATCAGACATTGTGTCTTTGTTCCTGTCTGCAGAATTTTTGCAGCATGCAGTGCAGACCGCGAAATCAGGTTCTTTCTACTGTGGCAGGACCTCATCCATGCAAGAGATAATACTGAGCAAACGATGGCCTACAGATGACCTGCCCTGCTTGTCACACCGCTCACACCACGGTGTCCGGAACCAAAACAAGACTTTCTCATGGCAGCCGACTGCATTATTCATTAACACGCAGACGCGGTAATTAAGCACTTTGATGTGCTGCGCAGCAGCTGGACCGGTTCTCTGGACCCACGTCTACAGCCTCCTCAGTCATGGCGGAGTCGGGCAGAAGGGTCTTTACCTCTCGTAGTGTCTCCGGGTGCATGTGGCGGCGCTGGTGCTACCCGGATTGCCGCCCAGCTCGTCGTATACATTTTTCCACTGTCGGCGGGCTGTGATCTGCGAGGAAGTGGAGGGGTGGAGGAACACCGTGAGCACATGCAATAAACAATGGCTAATAAAGTCAAAAGTTATTAATAAACCTGATTCCCATCACATAAACACACACTGGTACATTTATGGCTCTTAATCAAAATCCATTTACAACAAATGAACACGGGCTGGGCTTTTTACAGTCAACAACGCCCGATTCCGTGTAAAATCTGCCGCAATTATTCCAGCGCACTAATATCAGTGTGCTGACTGAATTGGTTATTCGTTTATACAATTTCAATTTAATTTGATAGACCAGCAAGATGGCATGAAGCGTAATGCATCAGACAAAGAGCCAAGGCTAAATCTGTATAATTGGTGGCCTCAGAATTTATATGCGTGATGAGCCTTCAGAGCGCCGCGCATGAAAATAGCCATACTCGGTTGCTAATGGTTCCCCTTTCACAATATTAAGTGGTCTATTAAATGCCAAAGTGCATTAAGAGAGCGGGAACGTTTCCTTTGCAGTTTATTTATTCAGCCTGAAAAACCGTCTCTGCGATAATTTAAGGGTACATCCATTTGCAGAGTAATAATGCGATCCATGACTGTACTTCAGTCCATTTACAAAAAAACATTTTACATTTTTTAACCATCCACTGCCCATCAGCGTAACATTTGGCTTCGGCTGTCTGACCCCAAACAGGCCGCCCGAGGTTCGCTTCGGCACAAAATTCCTCGGCCATAATTTCACCGGAATTTGTTTAAATTTCACTGCCGATGAAGGTTTTAAGGTTCACGCCGGGCTGGGGTCTGAACTGCGTCGCGCATGTCAACGTTTCCAATGACATCATGCGCCACCATGCGACGGCTTGCATAACGTCCGTCGCCGACCCCTCCGAAAGCTGCGGAGTGGATGGTGCTAGAAACAAGGGTTTGAAAGCTGCTGCGAGCACTTCCTGTTTGCCGAGTGTAAAGCGATGAACGCTCTTCCTGTTTATTCATCTTCCAAACAACCCGCCGGCCCTTTCGCTGCCCCCTCGGCAGGCCTGTTTTTTGTTGAGGCTTCACTCCGAACGTCGAGACTCGGCCGGGCGGTGCTGAATGCCGGGCGGATGTCGGAAGGCCTGCCAGTGGAAATCCCTTTAGCGGACCACTCGCCTGTTGCACAATACAAGCCCCCCCCATACGAGTCTCGACACGGTTACAGTGCCGGCGCTGCCATTTCCCTTCAGAGCGAGGGGGGGAGAAAAAAGAGGGCTACACGTGTTTTCCACTTGTAGAACAACGGGCAACCGCCCCGGCCAAGTTTGGGTCTGTTCAGAGACTTGTCCAAAGCTAATAAACACACGTTTCTTTTCTTTCTTTCTCTCTGGTTTGTGTTGTTAGGAAATTGTGACGAACCGAGGTGGGGTCGGGGGAAAGAGTTTTCAAACAAATGATATAGACACTCACCAGCTCGTATCCTCCCAACTTCTGAGCAGCTTGAAACATGGTCCAGAGGTTGACTGTCAAAGGGAAGAATGAGCGTGGAAATCAATTATTCAGAAAAAGACACGTAAACACACACACAGGCAAAAACAGGATGACATTATTCCAACACACACCAATGTAGCTTGGTAGTATGACCAGTTTGGGTAAAGATAATTAGCGACTTATTCAGGTATAAATCAGAAGCAAAACAACTTGTATTATACAGATCATTTCAGTAGAATTTCAGCAGGTCAAAAGCTAGTTAGGCTAAAGCTAGTTAGCATACTTTTAATCAAGCATAGCTCATAAAAAAGCGTGCCACATACAGGCAGAACTTATTCCAATTAATTTCATGTAAAGTAAGTAAGAAGGCTATGTTACTTTAGCTTTGTGTGGTGAACATTAGGAATTAGCCCCTTTTAAATTTTCTTGCTATGCTAATTAACATAAGAACACCATATAACTGGGGGGGAAAAATATTATTCCAACGAAACCCAGGAAAGATGGCATTTTAACTAACTCGTCAATGAATGTTAATAATTATCCCCTCCTTTTTTGTCAGATCTGGCTAAGATAATTAGCGTCAACCGAACAAAGCATTTCCACGTCAAGAAAGAGGCAAAATTAATGATGGACTTTTGCCCGACGGCAAGAGTAATCAATCACGATCCACTCCACAGTCGCACAAAGGCCCTCCTGTGTCACCGCGGCCTTCGTCCACCGGCACCCTATATCGGGTTATTGATTAGTTCCCCTCCCCTTCCCAGCAGCTGTTTCAGGGGGACGGGAGTCTACCGACTTCATGAATGGCATTAGGCACCGTGCTCACTATGCTGCACTCCATCGGTAAATAAGTGCTTTTAAGCATCGCGATCGTTAAACCGTGTTTCCGGGGGGGAAGGGGAGGGACGGTGCGTGGCACTGATGTTGCAATAGACAGTTCACCTCTCAAAAGTTTATTCGTATTTGCATAATTACATGGCTCGTTTTTTTTTTCCCCCTCCCACCCTCCGTACTCTTTTAACAAGCCCTCGTAACACCAGAGTTGGCCGTGTTTATTTAGGCTACCTGAGATAAGAGCAGGTCCCCTTCCTGTAAGGCCTCTGAATTGTCTGTTATGTAGCTCTGTGGGTCGATGTGTGAGCCTGATATGATATCGCCCTGGCACGGTTCAACTGCAGTCAATCTTTCTACGCGTCTCTGTCACCTACTGTAGACTGTGTGTGTGTGTGTGTGTGTGTGTGTAAGCGGTACGTGTGTTAAAAAGACGCAACCCAACGTCTGAGAGTTATTATTGCAACCATTGCCTAAAGATTGTAATTGAAACAACATTATTGGTCAGCGTGTTTGTTTAAAGTCACATCCCTTATCAGATTCCTCTGCTATCTGATTTCTCGGAAACAAGCATTAAATATGTCACGCGACAGTGACGGATTATGATGATTACCGCTGCAGAATTGACATTTACGTTTAAGAAATATATGAGGTTAACCTGTGTGAATCGTGAAAGTAATGAATATGAATGCGCATGAAACATGAACCATAAATGTTTATGAACGTAAACCAAATATGCTGAAAGCATTCCGTAGTGCAGCAGAGAGTAGATTTAATCACAATACCCAGCCCAATAAACATGAAATATTTGCCATTCAACAGAAAAAGAAGACTATGAATGACTTATTGATGAGGTACATCTCTAGAGCTCATATCCACATATCCATATTCATAAAATATGGGGACAAGGGGGATAAAATCAAGAGGAACATGTTTATAAATAATTCCCTTTTCTAGCATTCTGCTGCTAAACTAAACTACTTGTCTATTCAAGCCCTTTGCGACCAATAAGGAGCTTGGGAGCTGAGTAGGAATAATGGCCTCCTTCCTCTCTTAAATTACACTGACCTACTTTATAACCCTGCAGAAGAGATTAACCGAAAAGAGAAAAAAGTGAAAGTGGCGGCTTCCACCGGGTACAATTTGGTGTAAACGAGGGATGCAGATAATGGCTCTCACAGAACTCAAGGTCCCTAAACGTGGAATGCGGCGTTTCTCGAAAGCCGATACCGCCGCTGCCTGCGCCACCCCTGAGTGATGCTGTCACCCAGAGTGGCACTTCTACCCCTATCAGATCCGTCTCTAGGGGTGCCTCTGGCCCAGGGATAAGGACGGATGAACGGAAGGGCGATGCACTCACTCTGTTTGAATCCGAGATACGGTATCCTCTCGATGGGGGTTTTCCTCTCTTTCATGTATTTGTAGAGGGAGACGAGGAACGCCTGCTCTTCGGCCCGACACTCCTCGCCCTCGCCCGACTTCGGATGCTCATCGGCGGCCACTTTTTTGCAGCTGCTGTTGCCGCCGGCACCGCCGCCAGTCCTGTGTTTAGTGGCGGCGACCATAGCCTTCTGCTCGGCCTTCACCTGTTGCCAGGGAAACAGATCAGTCAAAACCACACAGGGATATTCAGAGATGAATGATGATATTTACGCCGTGTTACATTCGTGCCATTTAGCAGGGCAACTTACAATCAGTGGTTACAGGCAGTTGCTCAAGCAGCGGCAGTAAGTGTGTGAGTGTGGTTCCCACTACAACCAGTTACTTAAATTGCTCCCTAAGCATCTGTTCTTCTTAACTTTCTTAATTACACTGGATGCAGCAGTATTTCCAAGTAGCTGCTAATTGCAAGCTCTACTCAAGTGTATATCATTATTGTGTTACAACCTAAAGGCCATGTTAGAATCTATCCATTTCCATTTTCCTATTATTACAGATAATATAACAGGTATAATTATATTATCTGTAGCTGAAATAACTATTTTTTAGGGATGTCAATCGATTAAACATTTAAATCGCACCTTTCGGACAATCGTCATTTTTCAGAATTAAAAGCGGAAAAGGTTTCTTTTGACGTCATGTCCCGCCAAACTGCATTGTGGGTCTACTGCTTTGCGTTGCTTGCAGCAGAAGCATTTAAAGCACAGAGTAGCAGCCATTGAAATTAATTCGTGCAATTTTCTCAAACGCATTGGCCAGTCGGCCTGGATTTTTACAGGTTTAAGCGATACAGTACAGCTGTGTTAACAGCTAAACACGCGAAAATAATCATAGTAATTATCGAGGATAATGTTGACAGCCGTAATATTATTATAGCTATCGATCTATAAGAAGTCCTCAGAAGTTTCGAAAGTTCAAACGTTTCTTAGATGTGCTCTTTCTTTACGGTGTTCAAAAGACATAATAAAATCTCAAAACTATTGCTGCAAAAGAACGCATCTTAGTGGTAAGTCAACCAGCTCAGGCCATAATCCTTCCAAATCCGAACAATCTGGCCCAGCCCTTAGGCTACTCCCAAAAGCCCTGATGAGGATATTGTGCACGTGTTTACACATTTCGCGCTACGGGCTGCTGTCACTCTGTCCAGGTGCACGGCAAAGCACAGTTGCGCTTTACGGATCCACCTCGCAAGTCAGTGGTTTCCACGTCACCTCGCGAGTGATGCATCCGAGGCGCGGCAGAACAGCTGCGCTGGCTTTTGTATCAATATGGAGCCTTTGGCGCGCCGAGAGACCCGGAGAATGATCCGGAGAAGCGAGAGGCTTGGTTGCTGACACATTGTCACACACAGTAGTCAGCGCTGGCCCACACGCGTCTGCTAACCCATCTGCTACTGATAATCAGGCGCGTTTATTTTCTGAAAGGGGCTATCAAGGCCAGTTGAACGAAACGAAACAAATCAACAACAAGAAGAAGAAGAAGAAGAAAAAAGGGAGAGTCGGGAACGCCGGTGCACTTTTCCGATTAACACGAACAGAGACACATGACCATCAAGCAGGATCTGAATTGACAGTGAGACACAAGGAGGTAGAAATACAGGAGTGTGCAAAAGTTTTAGGCATCTTCTTGACAGTAACTCTGAAATAGTTCAAAGTGCAAAACACACAAATACTAAGGGTTAAAAAGTGGATGTGGCAATAAGTTCATGTCAACATTGAGAGATGGGGACAGGGGTGGCCTAGCGGTTAAGGGAGCGGACCCGTAATCGGAAGGTTGCCAGGGTGCCACTGAGGTGCCACTGAGCAAAGCACCGTCCCCGCACACTGCTCCCCGGGCGCCTGTCATGGCTTCACTTTCACTCAGTGTGCCTGAAGACCTGCCGGTTGGTCTCCCTCAACTCATGAATGATTTAGGGGTGTGTAGTAGCCTAGCGGTTAACACGCTCACCTATGAACCAGAAAATCAGAAAGTTTCACAGATTTTCAAACCAGGCATAGATTTAAATTAAATGTAAGTGATCTCCTAAAAGCAAAGGCCTACAGATGGAGAACAATGTTGCAGCAATAGGATAATATATGAGGAGTCTCATGTCATTGTTCAATGAAAACAAGGAAATTCTGGTTTGCATTGGTGCCTAAGACTTCTGCACATTACAGATTATGTTAGTTCCTACCACAGGTGGGTGCTGCGTTTATGAATCCATGTGCCATGTCAACAGGCACAGGTCTGCCTGGCCGCTCGAGAAGAACCGTAGCACCTTTTAAACCCCTCCCATCTAAAGCACCGTCGCTTTTAATGGATAAAGTGCTTTTACTCCAAACGTGAAAGGTAGGACGCATTAACTGGAGGACGAGAGGAGAGTGAAATTATTTTAAGCCAAACATGAAACGCACGCCCCCAGGCTGAAAACGTCCTCTCGCCGAGAGCGGGAGGAGACGTAAAGATGACACAGTAAGAAGGGAGGGAGAATGTTCAGCATGCTTGACAGCTGAGCATTAATTAAACATCGCTGGCATCCGAGCAAAAGCCCCGTGTCACTGCCAAGCAAGGCCGAGGGGGGGGGGGGGGGGGGGGGGGGGGGGCGGCGTCGGTACTGTACCTTGGCTGAGGTTTTGGTGGCCTCTGCGCTGCTGGCATCCTTGGCCGCGGCGCTCTGCCCCTGCGAGTCCCGCCGCTGGGAGACGGACAGCTTCTTCTTCCGGGGCCGGCCCTTCAGATTGGGTGCTGTGGAGAGACATAAGCCGGGGTGAGGACCTGGAATCACTAGAGGCCCTACAACATGTCTCCAGGACATGCCGAAAGAAACGGAGCACGTTCTGGCTGCTGGTGTGTACTTATTCCTGAATTTTGGTGATGTTTTTAGAAACGAAGTCTGTAGGCATTACTGACAGCTCTGACAAATCTGGACAATTTAATACACCTTGTGCACCTTCGTGATACATAGGGCAATGGTGGCCTAGCGGGTAAGGAAGTGGACCCCGTGATCAGAAGGTCGTGGGTTTGAATCCCGACCCGGCAAGGTGCCACTGGGCAAAGCACCGTCCCCACACACTGCTGCCCGGGCGCCTGTCATGGCTGCCCACTGCTCACTCAGGGTGATGGGTTAAAAGCAGAGGACACATTTTGTTGTGTCACCGTGTGCTGTGCTGCAGAGTATGACAATCACTTCACTTTAACTTTCATGTTAATACGTTGTCCACAATATCCTCTTTATTCTGCACTCTGCTGTTTTAGTAAAGACCACCTCTGGTAAAGACACCCCCACCCACCCACACACACACACACACACACACACACACAATGTCACTCATTTTAAGCATCAATAATCAATTTCCATCCCAAATCCAATAATCATACATACATAAGATTGATGTCCAACCATGACAATGATTGATTAACTTTGCAGAAGTCATTTTACACCATTGTATAATAAACAGAGGTGTCATTTACCACATAAGGATATTGCTATATCCGGCAAGAAGGTTATTATTAGAAAAAATGCTGTACAGAAATGGAGCTAAAAAAAGTGTCATATGTTTTTACACCTGAAGGGGGACGTATTTCTGCTGCGCCGCGTCCAGCTGGACGATTAAGCCGCCGGGAAGGTTACGAGGCGCTCCAAGGCCGGACCAGCTCTGACACACACTGTTTTTCCGAGTCAGACTGTCTAACTGCGTAATATGCGTCTGGGCGGGAGGGGTGTTTTTTTTCTTTTTTTCGCATCTCCGATTGTCATCTCTTTTAGTCTAGTTACAAAAAAATACCCCCCCCACACAGAGACAAATTTAAACCATTCTCCGGGTAGAATAAACATCATTTTATGTAAGACATTTTGTCACCTTGGCAACAGGCAGGCTGTTTGTTTCGTGGAGCGCTGTGACAAACGCGTTTTGCGTGGCATCAGAGCTACAGCGGCCTCGTGGGGCTGATAGGGACATAGGAACGGATGCTGGGGACGTGAGGGGGGGGGGGGTGTCTTTGTCTCGGAGATTAATGTACTTTTTCAGCCTTCCCCCCCCCCCCCCCCCCCCCCTCCCTCTTTATTCTCCATGTTTTTTTTTTTTTTTTCATTTTTCCTCTTTCGCTACACCACAGCTCTCTCTCACAATCATTTGAATTCCAGGCCTGTGAGTCATGAATTAGTCATGATTGCTGGAGTACATTAGCCACTATTCCTCATGCTTGTTGTTCCTTTTTTTTTTCTTCTCCTCCCTTCCCTTCTCTCCTCTCCCCGACCCTTTCAGTACAAGCGAACCCGCTCCAAATATCAAATATCTGCGCTGCAAAAAGTGCCTCAAGTTCAGTATTGCGTTGACAGCACAGCCATAATCGATGTCGCGGACGCTGACGACGAGCATCTGTCAGTATTCAAATGCCGTGTCCAATCGTTCTACAAGATTCCAGACTAAGGGAGAGAGACCACTAGAACATATCTGGAACTCCATAACTCACAACATAAACAGATTAGGCTGGCAGGACCTTGCTGGCTTTCTGCAGGAGCCGCTCAGCGCCACGTAACCGCTCACTTTGTAGCCACCGTGGCCGTCTAGAAAGCTCTCGCGGAGTCGCACACACAAACTACAACAGCTCAAACAAACAGCTCGGCAGAAGCAAGGAACAAAGGAGCTGCGGAGAACAGTGTGGCAATCTTCAGGTTACATTTTAACGCTAGGGGCACTGTTTTCATACCGGCACCAAGGGCGAGGCTTGCACGCTGGTGTAAGGTTAAACCCTCAACAGCCCATATGTCACATGTGCAAACATTCATTTATATATACAATGTATTGTGTCGCAGGTTGTACTTGAATAAGATATGGATCATACATTTACTTTACTGTAAATGTTATTCCTTCTTTTGTATTTTGGTAGTAAGTAGGTGAGTGGATGCCATGTGTATGTTACTGGACACATACATTTCCTTCAGGATATATAAAATATCTCTATCTGTCTGTCTATCTTCTTTCTTGTTTGATCTATTTGGTATTATATATCCAGAGGATGCCTTTAATGCAAATTGAACAATGATATTTATTTTACGTTCACCTAAATGAATCCACATTGATGCCAGTATACTCAATAGCAGGCTGCTGGTGTCAAAAAACGAACACATTTTTGATGAGCTGCTGAGCGTGACCTCTCCTCCACATCCTCTCCGGCGTCAGACAACGGCGTGACTCATTCCAACGAGTTCATTACTAACTGTGAACTGATTCACTTCTTAAATCCAGCGTGTTCCCAAACATCACAGATTGCTCTGACTCTCATCCCCCAGCCGTGTGTGTGTTGTGTCCAGAGAGCCTTTGCCTGGGGCGGGACCCGCAGCGTCCAGCACCTCCGACAGACCGCATGCAACTCAGCCGCATTCCTCGGCCCGTGTTTTGTTGGGAGTTGTGAGACTGTCTGAAGTTTTTCCACAGCCACTCTGCCAGGGATTTTGGACGGAGTTGGCCGAGGCCGAGGAGAGATCTCAGAGGAAACCAAATGAAATGCTTTAAAAAGAGCTGTGTTCCATTCATGCTCAGAACACAGAAGGGAAAGAAAAAAAACTACGTCCGTCCCTCGCTGTTGTTTATGACTGAGGCTTTCATTCCATGTATTTTTCACACTGTTTTGATCTAGCTGTTAGCAGTTTTTTTTTTAAAGAAATAAATATTAAATTATGAGTTGGTGAAGGGAAACTGGCATCTGCGAAAACAGGAAAAATAAGATGTGGTTACATTACAGATGATGTAATTATATGACACTCGCTGGCTTCATACGTGTATTGTAACATTCTAACCGATAAGTGATTTTAATTGAGGCCTCAGAATACTAGACTAAAAGATATTTTAGCCCACAAAGAGCCAAAACGCTCCACAATGTTGCTTATAGTCCCTGTTTGTAAAATTGTTCATGGTACTTAATTTGTAAAAGGGCATTTTTTTCTCAAAGCCTCTACGCTAGCATTCAAATGATTAAGGTAATTTAGTAGCGGTGGGTGGGTCCGTGTCCCATGTCCTAACCCTGAGTGACAGGACTAGTGACAGGAAATGGAGGGAGATTACTGCGCCCAGGCGTTCAATTAGCTACGTAGATCCGGCATAAATGGACAACAGCGCCGCCACGCACCGACGGCCACGGCAGGGATAGACACGGACTTGCGTTGCCTAGTGGAAAGTTCGCCAAGTCGGGATGTAAGGAACAAACAAACTCGGTCCACGCCGACACGTGGCCCTTTTTTATGCATTTATTTCCTTTTATTTCAGAAATCTGTACCGAGCTTAAACGCCTCTCTTTAAAACGTAACGCAACCTTCCACGCCCGTGACCGCCATAAATAATTAGCCAATTAAGCGTCCATCTGCATGGACGCGGCGCGTCCCCGCGGCGCGCTCTTTTGTACGCGTCACCGGCATACAAATGCGCGACTCCGACAACTTCATCCATAATGCAGCGCGGCGTTCCTCTCATGTCTCACGACGCTTGATCCCGTGTTTTTTTTTTTTTTTTGCCCCCCCACTCTTTCCTGTTTCATTACCGGCAATTTGTCCCCATTTAATTTGGCGCGGACGTAACCGGCGTCGCGACGGAAACGTTCCACCCGCACGCGTCCCCCTCCCGGCGTCCCTGCTTCATACCCCGGGTTTAATTCCCCCACTTCCCCGCGTGTGTGGTTTAATGCGCTTCCCCCGGGAAAAGGGCGGCGTGAGGCGTGGACGCGGCGAATAAAACATCACCTGTGACAGCGGCCGGAAGTGTGAACACCACGAGCTCCCCGTTGGACCCCCTCCGAGGTCCAATGCCCCCAAAACCACGCGTTTATTTTTACATGCAAAAGTTATTTCCGTTTTATTTGACTTTGAACGCGTAATAGTTCGAATGTAACACGCATGCGCAGACAAGTTGTTTAAAGTGAGCGTGTACGGGGATCTGGGGATGATTTATTTATTCATTCCTGTTGGCCTAAATCACACATTCGTGTGACCTAGACGAAAAGGCACGCAGCGATAAGGATACTTGACAATAATCCACATTCCATCTTGGATTAGCTGTTTTTTTTTTTCGTCTTTCTTTCCGCCTCTGCCTATTTAAAGCGTCATTTTGACATTACTTACTCGTGCCATTTGTCGGTGAATGCTTGACCCCCACACCTCCCATCTGACTACTCGTCTAGTTATTCTCTCGGGGTAAAATATTCTTCAGATTTTACAGATGCAGTTATTAGGAAGGTAATTCTGGGCGGGGGGGGCTTCTGGCCTTACTCACGGCCTCTAGTGTCGGTGAACGGTACTGCATGCGCGGTAAACGTACACGCCGCATTGACTGGGCCAATATTAGGCATTTTCCTATTTCACACACATCAAATATGGTTCCAATTCCCAGCGAGGGAGCCGACACTGGAATCCTAATGAAAAAATGATGAGCGCGCACGCGGCCAGGGACCGGCGCATGGGCATCCCCGGGAATGGCCTCGGACGGGCGCGGCGGTCGCATCCCTCACTCACTCGGCTGATGAAAGGATCAATAGGCCTAATGGAAAAGGCATGGAGGGGTAATGCACATCCTCCACTCCACTTTAATGGTCATAATGTATGGCGCTGGGCACGCTGTCCTGACGCTGGCGGCGCTGGGAGATGGAAAACGCGCCCAGGACAAGAAAAAAAAGAAACGGCTGCTAATTACTGTTCCTTTGCACAATTTTAAACACAGTCACGTGTGATATGCAGATGCACACGAAGCCATGAGAATAATATTAGCTCCTACTTGAAATAAAGATGACAGTCATCTCCGCCCCATGAGCAGACAGTTTAATGGGCACCGGGCCTCGAAGATCCTCAAAAGACTTGGCAACGTGAGGGTCAACCTTGGCCAGCCACCCCCCCCCTCTGAGCCAGGGGAAGGTGGGAACGGGAGACTCCTGGCTGGATATATGGGCACGAATATGGGCGCGCCCCCCCCCGTAACCCGATTCCCCCGCGCCCCGCAGTTTACTTAGTGCGTCTCCCCGTACGCTACATTTCACCCTCATTTAGAAATGTCACACAGCACAGAGAGCGAGAGAGAGTGTGTGTGTGTGTGTGTGTGTGTGTGTATGTTGAGGGCCTCTGCGGCGAACGTAATATCCTACCTGCCCATTTCTCATAAATGTCATTTATCTTTACAGGCTCCTCTCGCTCTCTCTCCCCTCCTAAAAGCGGGCGGTAACACACGGAATCTCGCGTCGACACTTAATGTACCGGGCAGTTAACACCGACGTTCCAGCCGGCTTTAAAGCGTTGCCGGCGAGTGGGACCGCCATCGCTCTGGAGACTCTCCCGGGGGCCAGTGTGTGGGGAGGGTGCTGTGCTCAGTGGCACCTCAGTGGATCGCGATTCGAACCGGCAACCTTCTGACTACGGGGCCGCCATTTTTTTGGTTTTTTTACTTTTCACTTCATACTTTGACTTCACTCATTTGCACACCTTCACCCTACTTGTTACACATATTTTATGTTAAAGACGTAAAAGTGTAATATTTGTTTATGTTTGCAATATTTGCATATTGGTTCATTGTGTACAATATTTGCAATACTGTGGTTTGTAGCAGTCGCTAAAGCATTTCACTGCATATCATACCATGTATGTATGTGACAAATAAAATTAGAATTTGATTTGATTCAATAAAAGAGAGGAATGAAGTGAAAGGTGAAGAAATATGTCCTCTGTATTTAACCCATCACCCTTGGGTAGCAGTGGGCAGCCATGACAGGCGCCCGGGGAGCAGTGTGTGGGGCCGGTACGTTGCTCAAGGGGACCTCGGTGGCACTTTGGCGGATCTGGAGTCGAACCGTCAACCTTCTGATTACGGGGCCGCTTCCTTAACCGCTAGGCCGCCGCTGCCATTTCATTATACTCTCCTTATGTACACTGTTATGCATAGTTATCATGCATTAGTTAAGTAAAGGTTTTAGTAGTACGCTTCAGGAAAGGTCCTTACGTCTGGGTACCTGGGCTCAGGTACAGATTTCGGGGTCAGATGAGGTAAAGGGGGGCGGGATGTGTAATAGATACGGAGCGAGTTCACAGTCATACAATCCCCCGTGCGGACGGGCGCTTAAAGCCCGTTAATCTACGCGCCGGTGCAGCTCTCGGCTGTCGCCTCCTTACCATCACTCTTGGGCTTCGCATCCAGAATTTCTGATTATTATAACTTTCAAAAACAAACCAAAAAACACAATCTGACAAGCATATTCCCCCACCGCTTTATTTTCATGCAGGGCTCCAGTCGGAGACGTCGCTCTGCAATGAATAAGAGCAACAAAAAAAAAAAACGGGAACAGGCGGGCAGGCTGTTTGTTCAGCGTGGCTGACATAATATGAATTCCACAGTGGGCACGATTACCAAGGAGATAGGGCCGCCTGCGCCGGGATCTTCTGGCCGCCTTCGAAAAACTTCCACTGAATATAATTACGTGCCCCAGCGTGGGGCTTTTTTTTTTTTTTTTTTTTTTGTCCAAGTCAACGCAACAAAAGGCCAATATCATAAGCCTCCCCTCCGTTTTCTTTCTTTCTCTCCTGTTCTTTTTTTTTTTTTTTCAAGAAAGCATTATGCCTCCGACATTGTAATATGCCGTATACGGGCAGGAAATAAAAATTCTGAGCCAGCAGATGCTCCTCTTTCACTTTAAAAACCCCATTAGGACTTCAAAGAACGTTCAAGGTAAATATGGAGCAGGACCTTTTGACGGAATGAATGGTTATGATATTTTTTTTGCGTTTTTTTTCTCCTTCCCTCCAGCCCAGGCGCTAATCAACATTACACACACCCCAGTACCGCGGGGTCCCCATGACAACGGGCAACCAGTGGCGCGCGGATATTTACAAGAAACTCAATATAACTTTGAAGTTGATGCCCCCTGCCTTAGGTGAGCGGCTTGAATTGGCTCGATCGGGCTTGATTTAATTCACATGCACACGCTCAAATGGAATATTAAATCTAGCTTTCACTGTTGCTAATATTATCCCCGAAACAGAGAGCACTGCCAGCGGACTCATGTGAAAAGGTAATCCTGTGGTCCACCGTGATTTCATTACACACTATCAAGGCAATCTAATTAATATATACATATACAAACTCTTGGCTGTACCAAAATTCTTTAATTAATATAATAAATGCACTGACGATAACTGGTTTGTTAGTTAGTCGATTAACATGGTATGTTTAACTTTCATGCATTCATCAACACTTGTATATGGCGCTATATGCCCACCAGTCACTTTACTTTAGGAGCTGGGGTAAAGGAAGCGGACCCGTACCCGGGATGTTGCCGGTTCGAATCCCGAACCGCGAAGGTGCCCTGGGGAGGTCCCCTCCCACACACTGCTCCCCGGGCACCTGTCACGGCTGCCAACTGCTCACCACGGGTGATGGTTAAATGCAGAGGACACTGTGTGCACTGGGTGCTGTGCTGTGTCAGATGTGACAACTAATCACTTACACAAACACATCATTTAACTGAGTCAGAGTCAGATTCATCTTCCAATATTGTTAATTATCACATTTATGTGTTTTTTCACGTACGATGTTATACTTATGACTTTTGAAATGACCATTTTTAATGTCTCGCGGAAAAGAAATGGCGCAATAACAGCTGATGATAATAAAATGGCACCGGCCACCATTCGGGCTATTAATGTTCACACGGGCTTGATTGTTTTCGCCCCCCCGTTAATACCCTCCCCCCCTCCTGCCCTGTCACAACAGTCCGTGTCCCTTTTCGCGGTGTCATGTCGCCGGGAGCTCTAAGCTGAAGCGAAGCCAGCTTGGGGATCCTGACATATTTCAGCATCGTCTTCGCTGCTCTTTTCCGTCTCTTCTTGTAAGAGCTGACATTAGCGGTGGAGGCGGCGTGTTTACCCGGCCTCTATAATTAACCTCTCCCGCTTTCTGCCGCGGCCACCGGGCGTCCCAGGAAAACTCGGGAGCTCCATGGCGACGGGGACACGCCGTGCCAAGTCCCATCCGCACGGAACGTCCGCGGCACTGCTCCGCGTCCCCCCGCGAAGCTGCTGCTTTTAAACGCGCAGAGCCCCGCCCCTCCCCTCCTGGCTCCTCCCCCACTACTCCCACCCGGCCACTCACAGCCCCCTCATCTGCATATGCTTTTGGCCGGAGCTCTGAATCAGCAGTTCCCCGGGTCTGTGGGGGGCGGGGTCGAGTGGAGCGGAGGGCGGTCCCGGCAGGGCTGGCTCGGGCGAAGGCTTCACTTCACACTGGCCTGCCTTTTTTATGATTATGTGTTCAATATTCATATTTTTCCCATTTCAGCATGAAAACAAAGAATACTGTATCACAAATTAATGCTATATTATGCATGGCCAATCAAAAAAGTAATTGGCCTGGGCTGGAGGTTTACATTTTTTTTATTTAATTGTGATGTAGAACACAGAAAAACTACATCATTTTGCATGCAGTTTCACTCTCGGAGATGAAGTCTCAGGTATTTGTTTCTTTAAGATACTGTACCTCACTGACACTATGAGCGTCTGGTCGTGCACCACCCCGCCCCCGGGGGAAAAGCCCTGCACCCCTTCGGACCCTCTCTCTACCTTCTCAAGGTTCCGAAAAAAGAGTAAAAAGAATCTAAATTCGTACATTCAACGCATGAGCGACGGAGCTGCGGTTGTGCTTATCCTGCTATAATAAACCCTTGTGCACTGCGAAGTGGGGACTATGTCACAAGGTCCCGCCGCTGACCTTTCAAACGCGAAAAGTACGGCGTCGCGGAAACATAGCCGTTTGTAGTGTGGAGAAACATGGCCGCTGCTCTGGGAGGGGATTAATAATGAAACAGCACTGTCACCAAATGAAATAATACCGGTTGGAGGTGTGTGTGTGTGTCTGTGTGTCTGTGTGTGGAGACAATGGCACAAGCATATGGACGTTGGCGCTATTTTTAGATAATGGACCATGCACCAGAATGTACTTCCCCGTTCACACTTGCAGAGAGAGAGAGAGAGTGTGCATTGAGAGCGAGCGAGCGAGCGTGCATTGTTGTATTTTTTTTTCCTCCCTCTTTTTTCCTCCTCCACGGTAATCTGTCGGTGTTACTCTGCAACAGGAAAGAGATCCTTTGATCTACGGCCCTCGGCTCTGGGCAGCCCTGCAGTTGCGCTTCCTGTCTGGCAAGTAGCTGAAGTGTGAGCAGGACAGCGTTGGACAGAGAGAGAGAGAGAGAGAGAGAGAAATATCAAAAGCCACTCGGCCGCGACACCGCCTAATTTCAACGCCGCTGGCTTCGCTTAATGCCAGTCTGCGTGGCAATTACTCCTCGCCGAGGCACCCGTGACCTTGCAGATGCCCCGTTTTACACTCGTAACAGCGTGGAGTTTTTTTTGCCCTGGAATTTGGGGGTCTCACAATAACCAGGGAGGTGCAAAGCACCAAGTAATTGTTAAGCCGAACTGGAGGGCTATTAAGACCACAATTGCACAGCTCTTCAAAATGGTAGTCTATTATTTCTGCATGAATGGCATTGTGCTATGTAAACTCTGACTGGGTCTCTCTATCGCTCTCTCTCTCTCTCGTCGAAGCCAAGCCTTTCCTTTCATCCAAATAACAGATATGAGTCGGGTTCAATAAAATAAACAAGCCCCACTTTTTACCGCCGAACAGCGGGGCGACTGTCACGTTGTTCGGAACAAACCCATTTTTTCCCTCCAAGAAAGGAGGAAATAAATAAATAAATAAATGTATAATAAAGCACTCGACATAATGGCAGTTAATTACAGTGAAATGCAACACGGAGCTGATTTGCCCCCCCGGGTCATCGATATGTCGGCGTGGTATGCGAGGCGAGCCGTACTTGTCTGCCATCGCGCCCCCGGTAGTGAGAAATGCGAACGCGTCCGCTGAACCCTGAAATAACGCAGCAGATGTATCAGCAATCATACGGCGTGTCACATAACTTGGGTGGGGGGGTGAGACAGAGGGCTTTGTTCCGTGGGGGGGGGGTGTATAGATCGCCTTTCAGTGCCGGGTCAACACTGCCTGTTTGTTCGGCGGCGATGGGTTTCACTGGCAAATATAATTACACGAAAGTTGAAGGTAACTAAGCTCACTTCAAAAAAATAAATTACCATGCGAAACTTGTTAACAATGGCATAATTAATCACAACACATTTTGATTAAGGCAGTAATGTGTCGCTGTGACTGTCAATGTAATTATTGCTTATATTATAATCAACAGCATGCTTTATTTAATGCGAGAGGGCCAGAAATGTATATGAAATACAGACACCACCTAGTGGCGCTTCATTATATCACACAGAATAAAAACATAATAAAATAAATATTCTGTATTTATCACACAGAATAAATACAGACAAGCCTTCACAACTCCGAGTTGAGGTTTGTATGTTATTCCCTCCTCTATCCGATAATCATTATTCATTTATGACTGCAGAAAACACCCATCAATCCCTTGGCTTAATGTGACTTCTACTGTACATTTGTGTGTGGGGGTGTGTGTGTGTGAAGCAATTATTATTTTTTTTTTAACACTCTGGTGACAGTGCTGGCACGGCGCTCAAAAGCAACAAATTCCCTTTTCCTCATTGAATCATCTGGGTGAAACACTGCAGTGACCTTATGGTCGAGCTGAACGTTCCCGGCGTGACGCGAATAAACTCCGAGGGCGGAGGAGACATCAAACGCCATGCAACACCCCTCAAAGGTAAAATCACCTCTACAACAGAAGCCATGAATCATCCAGCGCCGGCTGCTCCCCCATGCGGCGCCGCCGCCATCCAAAGCTGGCGTTTTTGGAGCATCTACCTCATTAGAACAATACTCATATCAGATCCCTGCAAAAACGCCATTACGGCTTTCAAAATGACTTTTTAACGTTACCGCCCCTGCTGCATCTGTTCTAGTCATGCTATATGGTTTTAACATTGTAAAAATGACACTGCGTCAAAATTATATTGATGATTTCTCATCATGTCAGGAGGTTTTTATCAACAAAACAAACAAACTTTTGAAAGTCTCAGTGATAAATGGGCCGTCCCTCCATATTTCCCACAATGCATTACATTACATTTATGGCATTTACCAGACGCCCTTATCCAGAGCAACTTACAATCAGTAGTTACAGGGACAGTCCCCCCCTGGAGCAACTTAGAGTTAAGTGTCTTGCTCAGGGACACAATGGTAGATTTGAACCTGGGTACCCACTGGGCTACTACCACCCTATATATATATACACTAGATGATGCACACACACATATATATTTATAATGAATTTGATTTTATTACATGCATCATCTAGTATTTTTCCCTTATACATCAGGTTTTGAGAATATAGTATACCTTCATAAGCTAAAACCGCAATATTACATAACAGTGTAAGCTCGTGGCTGAAGATCACTGGAGGTATTGTGCACAATTAAATTAAGATTTTTCTTTGCTTATGCAGAATATGGCAGACGTGTGGCCGTTATTTAAAATGCCGCTCTGTCAGCCGGGGAGGCTGCGTGTCCCCTCTGTTCTCCGCACGCCCGGCTGCCCACGTGACGAGCGTGCGGTCCTCCAGCGAGTGTCGGGGCCACTCATTAACACGCGTCGCGGCCCTCCGCCCGGCTCTCCGAGCGGCACCGCTAATGCCACTCCGACCTCTCGGGCCCCGTGGGTCCTTTGGACGGCCTAGGGTCGCCCCGCGATGCCGGACGGTCGGAACAGCGGCCTCCGCCGGCAAGCTGCTCCGTTAGTGCCGGGAATATCTGAAGGCGTGGCCCACGCCTCTCGCCTGTGTACATAATTCATTGCTTTATTCATGTTTAACAGCGGGACGGCGCCAAAGCCGCGTGCCCTGGAAGTGCAGCGGTCGGACTGGAAGTATAGTCTTTGTGAAAAACGGCCTGTAATGGAGATGCCGGGTGTTTTAACAGATCAGCGTACGTGGCCGTACGTCTATATCAAAATCTATATCTAACATCTACATCTACAAGGTGGGCCATTTATATGGATACACCTTAATAAAATGGGAATGGTTGGTGATATTAACGTCCTGTTTGTGGCACATTAGAATATGTGACGGGGGAAACTTTTCAAGATGTGTGGTGACCATAGTGGCCATTTTGAAGTCGGCCATCTTGGATCCAACTTTTGTTTTTTCAATAGGAAGAGGGTCATGCGACACATCAAATGTATTGGAAATTTCACAAGGAAAACAATGGTGTGCTTAGTTTTAACGTAACTTTATTCTTTCGTGAGTTTCTGACCACTTATAAAATGTGTTCAAGGTGTATCCATATAAATGGCCCACCCTGTATATCTACAGAATAAAGTTTGGAGGGGCGAACGCACACCACCGAAGTGGCTCTGAAAAGCATCTCTGCGTCCCTGTGATGTTTATTGGCCAGTGTTCAGACAAGTGTTTTCAGGGATTAATTTGATATATAAAAAAAAAAAACGCAACGGTCACCCTAAATTCAGTTGGCATTTAAGAGCCTTACGTAACGCAAGCCCCCGGTGCATTTACAGTACGTCTTGCGGGCAGAAATAAACACCACCAGAGCCGGTGGAGGGGGAATGAAAAATGCATTATTTAAATCGATCCGACGGGCCAAAATGACGACTGTGCCGGAGATAATGAGAGCAGCTCGCCGCTTCGGCTGCCTCCATTTTACAGACCTTCAGCGAAACACTCAAAAGACAAAATAAACATGTTTTGCGTCGAAAGGTCTGAAATGGGCGCCTTTTTTTTTCTCCCCCCCAGAACGGAAACATTTAAGGGGACGGCATGCAGTATGAATGTCCATTAATGTCTCCATCAAGCGGCTATTGTTGGTCACGCTAAGCCAAAAATAACAGGGAGCGAGTTGCTTGGAAGTAAATCAATCAGACACACGCCCCACATTGCAACAAGCAACACGGGGCTGATGAGATAATGTTTGAAAGTTTCGCATTCTGCACCAAAGTGCAAATATCGAATTACAATTTCAAATGACTTCACATCGCCCGTGGCAGGTCAGCATAATAACATATTTAAACATGACACGATCTATCAGCGTGCTCCTCATTACCGAGCTCTTGCAAAAAAAAAAAAAAGATTCGTCCGGGGGTGGGGGGGCTGGTTGTTCTAACGCTGGCCAGCTCTCACATTCCTAAACGCCTGCCAGAGAGAGAGATACTCAAACGAGACGGAGCCGTGTGTGTGTGTGTGTGTGTGTGTGTGCGTGCGCGTACGTGCATGTTCAAGCAGGAGAATAATAAATAAATATTGAGCCGCGAAAACAAAGGAGCGAAATCAGTTAACAGGCAGCCATGTTTTGTTCGGCATTCCAGAAAGTGCATCAAAGACTCCTTGCTTTAAAGCCATCATTGGTTATATTCCTCCGCGATTCTCTCAGATCCACGTAGTTCAGCTCATTAAATGTTTAGGTGGGGGGGATTTTACTGACGTCGGCGTGGCAATAAATCACAGCATCGACCAAAAAGAAGCATCTCCTGGAGAAACCAGGCCACGTACACCTGACGTGAAATTGTGTGTGTGTGGGGGGGGGGATTAAATACTATCTTGGGCTGAAAGTGACATTTTACTTCAGACTTGTGTCTCAAGTGGAAATTTTATTACCAGTGGACAGAACCAGAGAGAGAGGGAGAGAGGGAGAGAGAGAGAAACTCCGAGCCCTGAATGGAAGGTTCCATTTTTTTACACCATGAATTATTTATCCCTCCTGTAAGTAGTCTGCTGGGGATACGACAGAACAAAAAAAAAAAAAAATCAATACACTTCAACAGCGGCTTTTTGTTGAGCTGCTTAATAGCAAAGGGCATTCGAGTAGTCCAAATGTTGCCATGCGCGGCTCCTTTTTTCAGGGTGCGAGGCCGAGCGGTTCAGGAAGGGGGCAGTTGTTTGTCGTTGGGGTGGGCAGGGGGGGGGGCTGTTTGAGAGACTTGAGACTTCTCTCCGTCTTCACTGAAGTCTCGTTGCCAATAATGAACGTCCCCAAACCCAGAAAGGGGAGCCAAGAGCGTAATTAGTCCAAATCACAGAGGAGAGAGACACTAAAAATATCGCCCGTGAGCTCAAATGTCACCTCCTGACTGATGATCCATTCCAACGGGCGAACCTGAATTCCAGAACGGTGACATTATTATCCGTGACATTATCTTCAAACGCACGTGTGGGTAAAAAAAGGCGGATTGAGCACAGGTCATCGCCTATTAATTCCTTTGTCCGGATGCAGTGCCGCTATTAGCCTTCAGCGGCCGTATCGTTTCACGTAAAAGCTACGTGTGTTGGGCTGGATGGGCTTCTAATGTAAAAAAATCAATTATCTCACACAAGGCCAACCCAGTCACCGCATCAGAGTGAAAAATATGCCGAAGATCGATTGCAAGTTGGTTTAAATTTTTGGACCAAACACATCTGCACATTTTATAAATACTCATCAATTCAGCTATTCTGAGACGATCTGCTCACACTGTTTTCAAACTGGTGCTAACTGCAGCACTATGTGTTAAGAGTGGGGCTTCTTTGCTGTTTTAAGGCAAGGTTTTACATAACTAGATAAAACATACCACCCATTCTGTAGGAGACAGATCATGATGAGCTGATAGCTCTCTTTACTGATGATTTAAACCCACACCTCTCAATATAACCCATGCACAAACCTAATTAAAGATCTTGTAGATCTTTCCTGTTTTATCTATTTGACCTTATACTAGCGAGCAAGCCCCCACGCTTGCTGAGTAATGCTGCGCTTGAAAATAGGGCCCTTTTGTGTTTCACTTTTTTGTTACCAAGGCCGATTGTATAAATATTGCACCACAGAGGATTATGAACTACCTGCTGGAGGCTTGAGCTAACATGTGCTTCGTGCAGGCATGAAGGATGCATGAGGGTGTCCAGAGGCATCGGAAGTTTAGCCATTGGGACCTTAAAGACTCTGAGAGGAAGAAGGCTGTGGTTCAAGCCCCCCTCTTGCATGAGACATGCATTAAACATCTTAATTTTTTCAGGCCTGGACGTCTGAAGACTAAGACTTCATACCCGATCGCCGCAAGTTGTTCGATGGAGAAATGAATACCTCAGAATGATGGGAGATTTGCAAAACTCCAGCTAGGTATTACAGAATTAATTCTGAACTGATAAAATAACAACCCTGCAGGAATTCTGCAGTGAACCACAAATTATGTGTGTTGGTGTGTGTGTGTGTGAGCAGACACACACACTCACCCCCTTCTTGCACCCCACACTTAACCAGCAAATAATATTTCTCAAGGCTAAACACTGGCATGCGTGGCCTATAATAGCATGCATCTGGAAGGCTTGCATGTTATTCATTAGGAAATAAGGGAATATTGTACCTCACCAGACAATTATGCAAATTCCACTTAAGGGTAAAAACGTTTTCAGGTTTGTTTTTTTTATGAGGTCATTTTTTTTAGGCAAGGGTACCTCAAACAACCGTGCCAGGAATATCACTTAAAAATTAAAACACAAAAAAAAACCAACCTCCTTTTCACTTTCTCCTTGAATTCTTTATATGACATATGGATAAGGCATATGGGCTATTAAAAAATGCATGACCTTTAGTAATTCAATCCAGATTGTGAAATGACTGAGAGAGAAAAAAAAATAACACTGAATAATCAAACATAGAGCGGAAAAAAAAAAAAAAAAACGGAGAAAAAGGAAAAAAAAATCTGTGATCTCATTTTTTTTTTTATTTTGGCTAAAGCAACAGAGACAGATAGACTACAGCCCGAGCCGAACATGTAGGTCTATTTTGGCATAATGCGCATGATTACTCCATATAGCCTGTGTGCCGGGCTAATTGCACGTTGCGCAAGTGGAAAAACAGTAATCATTTTTCTGGCGTTCTGTTTACTTAACCGCGCGTACAATCCTTCTTAAAGCGCACGAGGTGACTGGTGCGGAGGGGAGGGGGCTGCCTGCCTTGGCTTGTCCGTACTTCCATTTGGGCCCCAGAAAATCTGGATGGTATTAATAATAACCTGTGTTAAACTCTTGGTGAAACAAAAACCGCTGGCATTTCATTTAGCGGGACGTGGGAGAAAAAGAAAAACGGCGATTTCGGGGCGACAGAAGTGGCCGCTATAAATAGTGGAGATTGCCGGAATCAAAAAATGCAGCCCGCTCGGTTTACTTAAGCATGCCTGAGGTTCCCTGCTGACTGCCGGAGGAACTGGGTAATAGGTACATTTTTGCCCCCTGCTTCTTGTTCCTTGTTTCACAACACTGCGACGGGTGATAAATCTCTTCCGAGCATCAAATTATTCAAATGCTTCCAAGTGGCCACACGTTCCCGGCCAGAAGGCCTCGCCCACTTCTGTGAAGCCCTCCAACAAGTCGTCGTGACATCAGACTTTGCCTTTAGAATGTGGGGGAAAAGAAAAAGAAATAAAAAAAACCCACCCAGCTTCCCTTTTAATGAATCGCCCAGCCATGCCCGGCGTCCTAGAGGTATTTTATTAAACATACAGTGATACTTTCTCCCCCCGCCATCGCTAAACCATAGACTCCTCCGTTGTGCGGGTGCACGCTGAGAGAACTGCTGAGATATGCAGCATAAACACACACACACACACAGTCAGGCAGGCTTTTTGCTTTTCATGGGAGGAAAGTAAATGACCCATTTTTTATTGCAGTGTATGTGGTAAACATGGTCCGCAGAATAAGTCTGGAAATGGATTTGGAATTCTTGAGCCCCGGCGTCTCCGGCCTCGATCGAGGGGCGGTATAAAAAAAGAGCGAGAGAGCGAGAGAGGAAATCTGAAATCTGTTATTGCTGTAATTTGATTTATTAGAGTGCGAATGATTAACACTCAAGAACAATAGCTGGTGCAGAGGGCTTTCCTGATGCTGCACTAACAATGAGCTCTTTGTCTCGGCCATCTTTCCGGCGCACAACAAGCCATCATTAATTTGTCCCTAGTTGCTATGCAGAAATCATCCTTTAATAACACGCGCGGAATTCCTGTCACAAAGGGCGTCTCTGGGTGGAATACAAAGTGCTTAGTTTGTAAAGAATTATGTGGGGGGGGTTTCATAATCTCCACACACACACCCCTATTTTTATTTGCATATGCTTAAACCCACATATCTTGAGAATAGAGTGCTGAAAGATGCCTTGATGTTGTCCTAACACATACAAAAAAAAAAGCAATTTTGAGTTCATATTGGCGCACTGTATTAATAACATCATAATAATAAGAATAGCAATCACAATTATGATGTTATTGCTGGTTAAACTGTAAGAGATGCTATGGAGACACAAGTATGTGTTTGCTCAAGCACAGCACTGTATGTGCCTGCATAATAACACCAGGTTTCTAATATTAGCTCACTCGCAAGGAAAATGGATCTGGATGGCCATTACAGCACATCAGTGTACAAAAAAAAATCTGCTCAATAACGCGTGGCTTTGTGCGTAACAGCCTCCTCCTCCTGCTCTTGAATGTCCATCATGTCCCCCATCCCATCCGGCCTCCCATAATCTGAATAAGGATCTTCAACATACAACTAAATATATACATCAGTATTACTTAAATAAATCAGATATCAGTTTGATATATGAGCATTTTTCATGTGTCATATATGTCATATTCACTAATTCACACATCAGAATAGTTAAAGAGCTGATAAGATGCATGTTTGTGTTGTAAGTGGGTGTGGTCTTTCGGACATACATAACTGGACTTACTGATGGCAGGGGGTTTTAAAAGTTTTAAAAGGACTGGGCGGGCAGTTCATTCCTCCTGTCCCAGATAACTAACACGTCAGCAGTTACTTCCTGGTGGTCCAATTGATATGACGCCCATTGATACATTAGAAGACAATTAACATGTTATGTATTACTGACAGGTTAGTCAACAGGGGGGAAAATACATATTTTTTTAAACTGTAAAAATATACAGTACAGGCCAAAAGTTTGGACACACCTTCTCATTCAATGTGTTTTCTTTATTTTCATGACCATTTACGTTGGTAGATTCTCACTGAAGGCATCAAAACTATGAATGAACACATGTGGAGTTATGTACTTAACAAAAAAGGAGAAATAACTGAAAACGTGTTTTATATTCTAGTTTCTCCAAAATAGCCGCCCTTTGCTCTGATTACTGCTTTGCACACTCTTGGCATTCTCTCAATGAGCTTCAAGAGGTCGTCACCTTAAATGGTTTTCCAACAGTCTTTAAGGAGTTCCCAGAGGTGTTTAGCACTTGTTGGGGTCCAGCTCACCCCAAACCATCTGAAGAAATGGGTTCAGGTCCAGTGACTGTGGAGGCCAGGTCTCCACCTTTTGTTAAGTACATAACTCCACATTCATAGTTTTGATGCCTTCAGTGAGAATCTACCAACGTAAATGTTCATGAAAATAAAGAAAACACATTGAATGAGAAGGTGTGTCCACACTTTTGGCCTGTACTGTATATCCTCTGGAGTCGGTTTTAACATGTCAGGCACATCTGATATGCCTGAAGCCGAGTAGGGTCACCTGACTGTTCAGGTCATCTTTAGGTTTTTAGGTTTTTCCTTCTCACCCACCGTTGTCAAAAGGCTCAATTTAGCTGACAGATTTTTACTGGGCTGCCTTAAGCATGACACGGAGAAGAAAGAGGGGCTGAAATAACAGGCAGCCAGTAGAGCAAATTCTGGGAACACTTCTGCTATTTCTATTAACTGAGGAGAAAATGTTCACCAGCAACAAATGACTAAAAGTACACGAGTGATAGCAAGGCTAACCAGTCAATTTCCCTTAAATACTATTCCATCACTCGACCCCCTGACTACTTTCACGTTGGCCACCGGCTACAAAAAAAAGCTTAAAAAAGTTAATAGCAGCACTAAACGTGGTATTTTTTTTTCTCCCCCTCACCAAGTAGCTGTCATTCCGGGCACAAAAAGGCTCTGCGAAGTTTCTCATGTGTCGCTGGCAGGATTCAGACTGACCACAATGGGATCTATCCCTGTGTAATAAATTCAGCGTGTCGGGGGCCCTTACATGAACAGTGACTTCATGCGCTGAGATCAAGACTTAATAAATACCACTCGCGGTGTAGCTGCCTCGGAGAAAGTCTGAAGCCATTTTAAAGCTCCGGGACACGAAACAAAGACATTTCGATCTGGGGCATGTAAGCTACTAAAACGTGTTTTAGATTCATTGCCTGAAATTCATTGCCGCTGTCAAAACACGTGGAATATCTGCAAAATGGCTCTCTTTCTCTTTCTCTCTCTGGCAAGTCGTTTGTCGTTAATTCTACCGCGCTGTCCTCTACTGTACATGAAGCGTCTCGACGACAAGAGAACTCAAGAAAGCAAGACGTCTTAATTATAATCCTCGCGTTGTAAAGTGTGGTAGTAGCCTAGCGGGTAAAACACTCGCCTGTGAACCAGAAGACCCAGGTTCAAATCCCACTTACTACCATTGTGTCCCTGAGCAAGACACTTAACCCCAGGGGGGGGGACTGTCCCTGTAACTAATGATTGTAAGTTGTTCTGGATAAGGCTGTCTGATAAATACTGTAAATGTAAATGCCATGTGCCGGTCTCGGTTTAGAAGGGTTTAAAATAATGCCGATGTGGTCCCCGACGATCAGAGCCGCTAACGGGCCAAGGCCTCATCTCGGACACCGTCAAGGCGTCTTCCTGAAGGAGCTACTCTGCGGCTGGAGACGTTCGAGCGCTCTGACCCGACCTCGGTTTAAAAATATCCGTGGCGAGTACGGCTGTCTGAAGAAGCGACCGCTCGGCCACAACAATCTGAGCCAGAGACTTTCCTCATTTCTTCAATTAGTGGCTCACCCATGACACACCTATGAACTGCCCAGGTGTCACTG